>NC_136501.1:59097317-59142317 GCF_053919585.1 Euprymna scolopes
ATAATCCTGTTAACACATCGGTTCTCGCCAGATCACCGCAGTTAAGCAACGTTGAGCCTGGACAGTGCCAGATGAGTGACACTTTGGGAAAGCTAGGCGATATATGTAGCGCGCCGAGTCGTAGAAATTTACAGGTTGGTATCTGAGAGCGCATTAATTCACTGGGAGAGATGCACCACCAGTCTCCGTTAAGACATGCATCTAGGAGAAGTAACTTTGATGTAAAAACCTGCGGTCTACTGTATACTCTGTCCTGTGACAGTTATCTGCACCGACAGAGATTACAAGTTATACCAAAGAGTGTGGTTGGTTCTAACAAAGACTTTACCCATTTAACCTAACCAGCTGTGTGCATTTCCCAGCAACTTAGTTGATGAGACGGAAGCTCATACGTCGAATTCGACGAAATACTCCATTATATATATATATATATATATATATATATATATATATATATATATATATATATATATATAACTACTTCATTTACTCACATAAATTTAATATACGAAAGTATAGATTTATGCATAAACTTTAAGTATTTACTTCAAACGTGCTCAATACGTAGGTAGAGCTAGTTAGTAATTTATAAAATATATATGGCGATTAAGCTACACTGAATATTCTGCGTTTCATCCACAATAGGATTCGTCAGGGTTATGCGCATAAGACTGACGAATCCTATAGTGGATGAAACGCAGAATATTCAGTGTAGCTTAATCGCCATAGATATTTTATAAATTACTATATATATATATATATATATATATATATATATATATATATATATATATATATGAGACAATAAGATTGGAAAATGAAGACACAAAAACTATATGTTGGTGAATATAGAATGGGTCATTTATTTAATAAAGATATACAAACATTTAGTTGGGGGATAGAGGCAACTCTATATACCAAGGTATTTCGAAACCTAATGCTTCTCATCAGAAGAGTAGAGAAGATGCTAGGTTGCATAATAGGCGTGCGAGATATACACCTCAGTCTGCTAATATTTGTTTTGTCTATTAAATATAGTTTAAAGTAATCTGTCTGTCTTATTAGCAAACAACAAGAACGGTGCGCTAAAATCCAAATTAAGTTATCCTGTACAAACTGCTGGATATCTTATTGGATACACATTTTAGTGCATTACACAATGATTCGCGGTGACACAGATATATTTCATACAGAGCTGAGAGGAAAAAGATTAACGAAATGTAAGACATGTGAAGAAACTGGAATCTCATAAAGATCTCTAGCATTCAAGCAGTTATATAAATAGCCGAACTAATGAAAAGTAATTTCAAAATCCACCTGACATATATACCAGGTGATTCAAGTGAAAGCGAAATGAATAGGATTTACCTTATAGGACATTTACGATCTTAATATATATACAGGGTGGGCCAAAATTAGGGTCCTATTTTTAAAAATTCATAAATTCATGTAAGTTTTAAGAAGTGTTTTTCGGCCAAAATTTGTTTTGTTTATTTCAAAAAAATCTCGGAAGGGTTAGTCTACACACACATAAAGTTTGGTGAGTTTAACTTTTATTTTGTGGAAGTTATTCAAATTTAAAGATAGGAACCTTATTTTGGCCCACCCTGTATATATATATATATATATATATATATATATATATATAAATATATATATATAAATATATATATATATATATATATATATAAATATATATATATATATATAATCTGTTTATTTTTCGGACATTATTAGTTTCATATGTGCATATGACGGTACCAATGAATTGTCTCATCTAACAACTTTCTGTACACAATATATATATATATATATGTATGTATATATATATATATATATATATATATATATATATATATATATATATATATATATATATATATATAGATTCGTATGCTTGAGATAACGGGTGAACGCCCAGTTACAAATCACAACTAACTTTCTCACTAATCAAAAGTAGAAAATACTTTGCTACTACTGAAATGAAATAACAGATTTCCAAACTCCCCTGGCTAAAGAGATGCATATTCGAATATTCCATTGCAGTTCTTTTTTGTTAATGAAACATTAGTAAAGAATTTAGGAATATTGAACTTCCGCTCACTTTTTTATTTGTTTACTTGCCTCTCCACTACGGCAGAGTTAGACACTAGGCCGTTTTTTAATGTCGGGGAAACCAGCCCCCTCACAAAAGGGACACTCTGGTTAGTAACAAAAAATATCAGTCATGTAACAGTGGGAGAACGGTGACAACGGAGGCGAGGGGTGGCCCGGCCGTAAAAAAAAAAAAAATGGACTTCGGTTGCATCAGCCAGAAGCGAAATTAAAAACAAAGTTTTATAAGCAAAAAAAAAAAAAAGAAAAAAAAATCATGCCGAGCGCAAGCTCGCATGACTCAAGTTAGCAAGCGAACGCCTTATCGATTAGCTCACAAGGACGCAGATGTTATAACGCGCAAATTTAGCTATTTAAGGAAAGATATAACGACAGTTAGCGCATGTGCGGTTTGCAAACCGCGTCGAAAACAAGATTTTTCTTTGATCCTCCTTTAAACAAAACGACTTTTCTGCACAAAGTAATCGAGGGTTTTTTTTCCAATTTTTCGATAGTGTATTGTCCGAGAGATCGCTTCTTATAACGATACTGCGTTGTTCCCTATCCACTGCGGTTGAGAAGTGTTTTTAGCGCACATACGAATACACACACACGTTTGAGATTTATTTAATAGACTAGCGGGGATGCGCCCTGCATTGCCCGGTCTTAAAAAAACTGTGACAACGGGGGTGCAAAATATGAAAACGATTGGCGTTGCTCTGTCGTAAAAAAATGAAACGGGACTTGAATAGCATAAGTCAGAAGCGAAACTGTAAACAAAATTTACTAAGCAAATAATAAAAAAAAATAAGCGAAGCGTGCTGGACGTAAACGCGTATAACTTAAGTCAGCAAACGAACGTATTATCGATTCTCCAACGAGGACACAGATATAATTATGATCCAAATTTAGCGATTTAACATGGAAGAACATAACGACGGTTAGCGCATGCGCGGTTTGCAAACCACGTCGAAAGCCAGGTTTTTTTATTTGACCCCCGCTTCAAACGAAACGAAATTTACACACGAAGTAATCGATGATTTTACTAATTTCTCGTTATTTGTTGTCCGAGAGATCGCTGTTTTTAACGATGCTTCCTTAATGCTTGTACGATGCGGATGAGAAAAGTTTTTAGCGGACATGCGAACACACACACATGCGTTTGAGATTTATTTAATAGATGAAGAAATACGAAATCTTTTTCATTTATCACATTTATATTGCAACCCAAACGACTCACAATAAATGAACACAATAATATAATTGAAATACTGTATATAGAGTACTGAGCTAAGATACGAACATAGATATTTGTATGTCTAAGTTGCTGTTGTTTTAGTATCAATAATAATAATAATAATAATAATAATAATAATAATAATAACAACAAATCGTAGCAGTATTAATAGCATTAGTAATACTACTACTAAAAATTCTGATAATTATAGACGTAAGATTTATAATTGCTGTAGAATCTGTTTCTCTACGTAACCCGAGAAGCGATACCGAAATTTTGTTTTAACGTTCACTGCAACGATTCTTATTAGAAATAGAAAACCTAAGCGGTTTTTGCTATTTAGGGTCTCCGTATATATGAATGGCGGAGATGGTAATGACTGTGTAATTATCTTGAATTCATCATTGTGTATTTTTATTTAAGCTAAATGATTTATGTAAACTATAGTGCTATATTGCAAAAATAATGTAAATGAAAATAGGAAGATCAATACGCTATGCCAGAAGAATGTTTTGTTTAGTGAAACGTATGCAAAGCCGACATTGCGAATGTTTTTTTCGTGTTTGGAAATATGAACTCTTTATCTGAATAGCGACTGTCTCTAATGTAAATGTGGCTTTCGAACTGCTTATTACCCGCTATTCCGCCATCGTATTAAACAAAGAATGAAAATAGAGCGTTTTTTAATTGAAGTTTAGAGTAAAACGTAAACTGTATTTCCGTGACTGCTTTTAAAGAGACGAAGAAATTTTCGGCGGCATATGCCACTGTCATGGCACTTGAAAAAAGTCCCGGTGATTGCTTGTTCCGCGAGTGTAGTAAATTCAAACAGGATTAAATACTTCCCTACTACCTATGTAGGATTACATATCTGAGAGAATGAGTCGAAGAAAACAATTTATAATATTTACTAAATGGTGACGAAGTGTGCGTGGATTAATACATGGAAACACTCTGGGAATGTCGAATGTGAAAGCTTTACACGTTATTTTCTGTAAAATGTGGAAAGTTATGCGAGAAAATCGTTTCCAATATATATATATATATATATATATATATATATATATATATATATATATATATATATATATATATATGATTACTTCTTTTAATAACATAAATTAATATACGAAGATATAATTTTATGCGTAAATTTTTCAGTATTTACTTCAACAGTGCTCAATATACAAGTAGAACTTGGTAGTAAGTTATGAAAATATATATGGCAATTAAGCTACACAGGATATTCCAGGTTTCATTCTCGTGAGAATTCGTCAGGAATTAAATATATATTTTTATAACTTACTATATATATATCTTCTCTCTTCTTCTTCTTCTTCTTCTTCTCTTCTACTCTATCCATCTATGTATCTATCTATCTATATAAATAAAATGAATTCATTTTACCCCTCCAACTTTGACCTTAATAGGATTAAAAATTATGACATTACATGCAAATGTAATGCGTGCAGACTGTAGCACATTATCTGAGGTTTGCTATAGGCCTACTACCTCTACAGTTCCTCGACAATGGTACATTCCTATATTTCTTCCGGTGAGAGTCCTCTGCCAAAACCGCTTACTATCAATGGAAGTTGCAACCCCTTTTCTCTCTATTAGGATCCTCCTTTTCCCTCTCCCAATTTACACAGCAGCGGATGCGTTCACAAGAAACACTACGAGGAGACACACCGGTTTGGAATCATAAAGGGTTACTTATGCCTTTTCTTTTTTTTAAAAAATCTTGTATGCTTTCTGTTTTTTCGATAATAAAATAGAAATAAAAATTAAAAAAAAAACACGCGAAAGCGCGATTACTATTATTGTTTTCTTTTTTATTTTTTTCATTAGTGTAAGACGCAATCTGCGAGACTAATCGGATTTTACTTCCGGTTTTAACGACTCTAACCGTGAAATCTAACTATGGCATTTATTTATTAGTACTTTCAACTCCACATTTATTTTTACACAAATATTACAACGCAACGATATTGTGAATTTACTTGCATTAAACTTAAATTAAAATAAAAAAAATTCATTTAGAATTCGAGAAAACAAAAACATTCATTTAGAATTCGAGTGTGATGTGACTACTGAAACTAAACCAAAAAAGAACTTCACTGCGGAATTGATATTTGACCTAATTCACTTTTTAGTTATTTCATCACGTTTATTGGCGTTTTAACCTCAATGATTCGCGTTTGACCCCCCCTTAATACTTTTTTGGGATTTTTCAAACACACAGCACCGCCGGACCGTTCGTATTGCATCACGTTAATTTTTTTATTGTTTTTTTACACGATTTTTTAAAATAGATTTAAGATTGTTTGTGTTTATTTTACCACCCCCAACTACACACGCCTCTAAAACCAGGACAACGCCTGGTAACGCCGGGCAACGCCGGGTACCCCCCGCTACTAGTTTAATAATTTTATGTACAATTTATCGCCCGTGCTAACGACTGGGTAATAATGGATTTTTGAATATATGTTTTAAGCAATACAGCGTATAAAATGTGCACTGATTTTTTTTTTATTCAGGTTGCATGCTTAAAATTAGGAACGGTATATATATATATATATATATATATATATATATATATATATATATATATATAAACAACCATTAGCGTATGAAGCGATGCTCTTTGTGTGAACAAATTGAGCTTAGGTATTTGGGCAATGTAAAAATATTGTTAATTCACAGCCCGCTTAGCAGCAGCCGTTAGCGCAACGGTTAAAATCTCCAACTGTCGTTTGGGCGATCGGGTTTCGAGTCTGGCTTGAGGTAATTGCTTGTCTAACTACACTAATGAGCTGCGAAACAGTACTGTATGTGTATGACTATATATATATATATATATATATATATATATATATATATATATATATCAGAGGCTCGCTGTTTGTTTGTAAACAAACGATTTGCGCACTATGAAAAATTGGTGGACGAAAGTTTTTTTTTAAATCAACATTTGTTGAGGTCTTTTATGGGCGCCGCTCCCGGTCGATGCGTAGAACTGCCGGCTATCAACGCGATGGCTCTACGTTTAATCCTCGGCTTGGGAGAGGTGATAGATTAGCCGCGCTGATGAGTTGTGATACAACGAAACAGTACTGTATGTTGATGGCCACAAATATATATATATATATATATATATATATATATATATATATATATATATATATATATATATACTGCAGAATATAATCTCAGATATAAAAAATACACGTTCATAACACCTGAATATTCATTTATTTATTAATTTTTTATAATATAAGCACATTTCTATGTTAACTTTTCCATTATAATTATATGCTAATAGCACACACACACACACACACACACACACACACACATACACACACACACACACACATACACACACACACACACACACACATATATATATAATATATATATACTTATTTATTTCTATGAATATTCTTCTATTTCTCTTTGGCGCTTTTTCCTCATTATTTGTAGTTTTGTTACTAGCATCTTTTCCTACCCCTTCTACTTTTCACATCTCTATATTTTTCATCGCTCAACTCTTCTCCCCATATTTCTCTTCCATTTTACTTGTTTTTGTTGTTTCTCACCTCCTCCTCCCCGTCCACCCTTTTTAGTTTCATTGTCCATTCCAGTGAGAATTCGATATGTTTTCAATTCTTTTATTTTTATTCCGACATCCATTATTTCCGATTTCTATTTTCAATACGAAATATTTTCGACAGCCGTAAACAGGACAGCACTTTTCAGAAACTACTTTTCGGCAAAATAAAAAGACAAAATGGCGGAAACTAAGAAAAAACAATCTGGACGAGTCTTCGTCAAACACGTAATAAGCGAGAAGGTTTCCAACTCTACGTTCGACAGTTGTCACGTCATGCAGCGTCTCTGTGCATGCAGCGTGTTATCAATGCGTACAGATGTTAACACAAATTCCGATGTATGCGGCATAATGGTTAATATTGTTTGGTAACAACATGGAAAAAATACAGTTCAGCCACGGATGAGTTATACTAAAATTTCTACTAAGTTGTACTAAAACTTCTACTAAGTTATACTAAACACTCAGTATTACATGGTAAGGTTTAAGTGGAATTGTTCAGGAAATGTGTTGCTTTTGGGTCTATTGTAAAGCAACGGTGGCTTAAAGAGCTTCTCTTTCATGCAGTATATAGTATTCTCAAACACAATGAAAAAGGAATATTTAGTCATCCTTGACTACGGTCGTTCCATTCATTTTTTACACACACACACACAGATACATATATATATATAAATATAAATATAAATATATAAATGTAACGTGCTTGTTACAAGTAAACATTTGGGACCCATACGTTGTATGCAGATAGTCGCAAGGAAATGAATACAAGAAAAGAATTCGTTTCAGTTTAGACAGCAGATATTTATTTACAGGCACTTTCAGAATAATGCCTTGTCTCTTGTTCCAAAGTCTCTTCGTACGCCAATGTGCTTAACAAGTCTCTACAGTGTCGAACACGTGGTACTCTGTATTTCTCCGGTTATGTTTAGGATACGGCTTTCACTTTAGCTAACCCTGTTATTTTGTTCTTTTACGGCAAGGCTTTTCTTTTTTATAATCTTTTTATCTCCTTCTTCCGCGCTGTACGT
The DNA here is from genome assembly GCF_053919585.1 of Euprymna scolopes. Classification (NCBI taxonomy): domain Eukaryota; kingdom Metazoa; phylum Mollusca; class Cephalopoda; order Sepiida; family Sepiolidae; genus Euprymna; species Euprymna scolopes. The sequence continues at coordinate 59,105,293 of NC_136501.1, forward strand.
CACCTTGCAAAGGTTCCGTGATTCCCATACAGCTGCTTTTATACGCGCGCCTGCGCTCTGTTACATAAATGGCTTCTAGTAAATAATATATGTATTGTATCCAGTGCGTCTATCATCCTCTCTTTTTTAATATATATCTGACTATCGGTGCGCTTTCCTCTCTTTCTCTATATACGCGGATGCAATAAAAACAAGGCACTATACCAAGATCAAAACAGATTTTCTGATGTAAAATATTTTTGCATAATGATATTGTAGGGCATCTGTTCGCACCGGACATCCATCAAAACAACTTTTTAATTTAAATTTATTTAAAGGGAATGTGTTAGTTGTGGCCATCATTGTCATTCAATTGCCCAACTCATCTCATCATCTGCTAAAGCTCTACCAAGCTCTGCCTGCTTCCTTGCGTCGACCACGATCTGCTCCTATCTACCCTTTGCCGTCTACACCTAAATATATTTAGTTTCGACCGGAAATCTGAAACGTCACAGAATTGTCTCATAGTGATTGATAAGCGGAAAATGGGTTGCACTCTCAGTCACTCCCAGCTAAATACTTACTTTATTTTCATTTTGTGCGAATCATTTCCTCTCATTGTCGACGGCTCGGGTGTCAGTCTATAGTATCACAATGTGTCTTTATTTATCAAGTCATATTAATGTCAACAGATATATCTGAACATGTTTAACCCTGTCATATGTGCAAGATCGAAGTTAGCTATTTTGAAATACAACCGATTAAATACGTGTAAAAATATAGTACAGTCATAAACCAAAGACCTCACAGAGAAAAGAATTAAGTGCTATTAAAAATAGTGTTATTACAAAATAGAATGCGATTAAAAATAGTGTTATTACAAAATAGAGTGCTATTAAAATATGCTATTACATAATAGAGTGCTATTAAAATATGCTATTACATAATGGAGTGCTATTAAAATATGCTATTACATAATGGAGTGCTATTAAAATATGCTATTACATAATGGAGTGCTATTAAAATATGCTATTACACAATAGAGTGCTATTAAAATATGCTATTACATAATGAAGTGCTATTAAAATAGACTGTTATTAAAAAGATGAAAATTATTACGAAATAGAGTGCTATTATAAAAGATAATGTATTTAAAATAGTGTACACTTATAAAACGAAGCGCGGTTACAAAATAGAGTTCTGTTAAAAAATGAAGCGCTGTTCCAAAAAAAAATTGCTGTTAAAAAATTAAGCGCTGTTACAAAATGGAGTGCTGTTACAAAATAGTGTACATTTACAAAATGGTGTGCTATTAAAAATGGTGTACTATTACAAAATAAAGCACTGTTGCAAAACAGAGAGTTATTACAAAATGAAGCACTGTTACAAACTGGAATACTGTTGAAAAATGGTGTACTATTACAAAACGGTGTGCTATTAAAAATGGTGTACTATTACAAAATAATGTACAATTACAAAATAGAGTGCTATTATCAAATGATATGCTATTACAAAGACGAGTGCTATTACAAAATCGTGTACTGTTTCAAAATTGAGTGATGTTACAAAATCATGTATTATTACAAAATTGTGTGCTATTAAAAATGGTCTACTATTGCAACAGGTGTGCTATTAAAACTGGTATAATATTACACAGTGAAGTACTATTACAAAGTAGAGTGCTATCACCAAATAGATAACTAATAAAAATAATGTGCTATTAAAAAAATGTGTACTATTTAAAATGGTGTGCAATTGCACAATCGTGTACTTACAAAATAGTATAACAGTGTTATTAGCACATAAAAAGGATGCTATTAGAAAATAGATTGCTTTTACAAAACAAAAAGGTATTACAATATAGAGTGCTATTACAAGATAATGTACTATTACAAAATAATGTACTACTACAAAATGATGTGCTATTACAAAATGATGTGCTATGACAAATTCATGTGCTATTATGAAATGATGCACTTTTACAAAATTGAGTACTATTACCAAATAATGTGTTATTACAGAGTAATGTGTTGTCACAAAAAGATGTGCTATGAAAAAATGATGTCCTATTACGAAATGGTGTACCATTACAAAATGGAGTGCTATAACAAAATGGTGTACTATTAAAAATAGAGTGCTATTACGAAATGGTGTGCTATAAAATGATGTATCATTACAAAAGGGTGTACTATTACAAAATGGTGTACAAAATGGAGTGCTATTACAAAATGATATGCTATTAGAAAATGGTGTGCTTTGAGAAAACAGAGTACTTTTATAAAATAGAGTGCTATTACAAAATGGTGTAGTATTATAAAATAACAATAAAAAAATCAACACTAAAAAATAAAGGCTCTTTTACATATACGTAAGGTTCGCGAAAAGTTCGTTCATTTTTCAAATGTTCTCTCTCTAGCCTACTAATCATCGTTCTATATTTCTATTATTCAAACGCTGTATTTGTTGTAGTGGGTATCTTGATGTCAGTGTGTAATAAGTAGGGCTGTGACAACAGCATATTCTTTTCATTGTTTTGACTCTTGAGTACATATCCGTTAATATCTTATATGTTTTTATATAGACGGATATGACTCTCGGTTGATTAAGTGTGTCTTACTGGGTCGGATATATACCTGAGATTCAAAAGAATGAAAAGAATATTTTGTTATCATAATAAGTCTATGGGCCGAGAAGATAGTTCATTTTTACCGGGTTTCAAGCGGAGAAATGAAAGACTCGCGACATCTGTTGCTTTTTTTTTACTACCGAAAAGACACACACACACAAACAATAAAACTGCATAAATTCGCATCAAAATATGGCGTGTGTATAAGAAACAATGCTGTTTTACAAAGGTGATGCCATAAATGGTTTGCTCAGTTTAGGTATTAGAACTTTGTCAGTGAGAGATGCTGCTTGCTCAGACCGGTCAAAGATGACCGACGGTAATCAGGTGAACGTTGAAATTAAACAAGATTGCCGTTTGATAACTTTTCTTTTTTTTTTACATTGGCGTCACCACTTATCAAGGTCGAGAGGCCACTCAGGGATAAGGGTTAAAGAGTGTTCAGTAGTTAAAAGGACAACATAGTAATCGAGAGTAATGGCAGTTCGGTAAATTTGTTAACGTAAGTGTAACGGCTCATCAGAAACTTGTTCACGTTGGACTTGAAGACAACCATATTGTAGTCAGCTGGAAAGCAGGAAAACGTAAGACAATTCCACAGGCGTGCAGTTCTAAGGAAGAAGCTTTGATCATGGAATCTACGTTTAGATTTAGGCACAGATAAAGAGTGGGGAAATTATTGATAGTGTTTTCAGCTAGACGAGTGTTTCTTGTGAAAGTTTGGCGAGGGGAATCATGGATTGAAGCTTAGTCAAACACTTTCCATGAAAATAACGATAAAGCAGAGATAAACTCGCAACATATCTTCTATGATATAGAGGTTGCAGCGAAGAAAAAAGGACATCTCCCACGAGGTCACGAAGTCTATTTTGAACCCTATCAAGGCACGACAAGTCATTTCTAGCAGTTCCTGCCCATATGTGACAACAGTAGTCCATCCTTGGACGTACCTGGCTCTTAGATAGACGATCGTAAAGATTTTTGAGATTCGAAAATCGAGCGTGGAAAATGAATTGCATAAACTATGGTTATGTTACCAAATTTTATGTTTGGTGTTCTGTTTCCTTAAAGAATGAACGACATTTTTGGACTAAGACAAGTTCTACTATCGATTTTTCAAACACGCAGTCTATGCGTTTTCTTTTCATTTCTATCTATTAATAACGTTTATTTATATTCTTTATATGAATACGTATATACATTTCCTGTCGCCTCTCTTCATCCATACATCTATCTATTCATTTTCCAGTTCCACCTTACCGATCTGTGCCTGTCTAATTCCATCATGTCTGAAAGATCGAATTTGGCTATTTTTGCTTTATTCACAGACCATTTTCTCTTGTCGACACGGAATGAATCAATGAAAATATTTTAAGTGGTCTCTAACAATAACGCAAAACAAGAACAATAAAACAATTGACCATGAAAGCAAAAAAAAAAATATATATATAAATAAATAAAAATAAAAAAAACATTAGAAGAAAAAGAAATAAAAAAACAATAAACGTTTACCTTTAAGTCGGAGAAATATGGCGGCTCTAATTTCTTTCCATTCTTCGTAAATCGTCCATTGTGTGTGTGTTTTTTTTTCGTTTTCATTAATGTTTTTATTTCTACTGCTCGCTAGAAAGCAATCGCCATTGATTTTAAAATGTTGGAATAATTTATTACCAATTGCGCGTAAAAAAGCGTCCGTTCACACTTCTTCTCGGTACACTTTATGCCACTTTTTCAAATAACAATATTTAATTTATTTTCCATTACAAAATCATTGTCACTCAGAGGGCGTATACATCCGCCAAAAATCTTACAAATATCACACTCGATCAGATTATTTGCTTATTATTTTTTTATGTTTGTGTATTGTTTTTATGTTTGTGCATTGTTTTTTTATTAATTGTGAAACGAGAAGAGTATAATGCGTTAGGGATTGGGCAGAAGTATGAGTATAGAGTAAATAGAAACATCACTTTTATGTTCGTCACTGCCCGCCATTAGCCGCAATTCTTCATCACTGCATGACATAAATTTGTCACACACAGTGTTAGCAATAACTACTAAACTTATCGCAAATTTAAAAAGAAAGGAAAATAAAATAAAAGAGTTTTATTCTCTGTTTTTACATCAAACTAAACGAAAATTCCAAGAGCAAAGTTTTTTTTCTGAGAATCATTCGTCTGCGGAACACAATACAACAGAGCGGCTTCCCTACTGATTATTGCATTGCTGTGTTCAAGTCTAATGTTAACAAATTCTTCTAAAGCTATCTCCTTAAATAATCAAATTCTGCCCTAATTTCACCATTAACAATCATAACAGTGTTGTCACACTGGCCACCTGACCCTAATTAATCCTTTCGACCTCTAAAGATCGTGATACTCTAGTAGGAAAAAAAAACTAAACTTCAAATTTTACAGGAACATAAACATATATATATATATATATATATATATATGTATATATATATATGTGTGTATATATGTAATACATATATGTATATATAATGTATATATATATATAATATATACATATATATAATATATATACAGTGTGTCCCAATAAAATGTATGCACTCTTTAAATGACACTAAAAACCAACATTTATTATTAGAAAGAAAAGATTCATACATCTAAACACTGTGAACACATATAGAAACCAGTTAATTATCGAAAGTGTTCAAATTAATGGCCATTGTGATCCATGAACAGCTGAACACTCTCAGTGACTGAATCGAAAACGTTCCTAATTAGTTCAATTGGTATGTTGACATATCTTTTTCAATGTTTGCTTTCAACTCATTAATTGTAGCTCGTTTTGTGATGGGAACCCTGTGTTTAACACGCCCCAACTCACCTACCCCCCAAAGGCAAGAATACATGGGGTGGGTCAAATCAGGTGAGCGTGGACAGTACTCGATACTTCCTCTTCGTCCTACCTATCCGTTTCGCAGGTGACTAGGAATATATGCTCTTACGTTATGATGATGGTTGTGCAGTGCTCAATCCTGCTGAAAGTGCCATTATTTATTCCTAAATATCTATTGGGAACGTAGTATAACATATTCATGTAGCAAGTTAAGATATTTTCAAGAGTGTATATATTTAAATGGGACACTCTGTATATATATATATATATATATATATATACATACATATATATATATACATATATATATATATATATATTGTTTTTAAAATATAATTATCCACTGACCCGTGTTTCGCCGTCTATGACTCATCAGACTAGCGAGATTCGAAATCGTGACCCTGCGGTAATGAGCCTAATCCCTTTATCCACGCGTCAATCCCGTTCGACTGACTGGATGTATCGCGATTTATTTAGATGTTATTTGTTTTTATTTTTGCGATACGTTTTGAATGAATTCAATTATTTACGAAAGTGTATTTGTACCTAAATGCGAGTTGGGAATAATTTTCCCTTTAACCAATTTGGTACCCCCACATGGGAGCGGGATATATATATATATATTATTTTAAACATATAATTTAAAAAAAATATAATTATAAAATATATATTTAAAAAATAATATATATATATATATATATATATATATATATATATATAAGGCAAAACAAGAATAATAAAATAATTGACCATGGAATCGAAGTATATATTTACATTATTACCCTTATTTAACTATAATTGATTTTGTACTGAGACGATTTCATTAACTGCCTCCCACAAATAGAAATCGATGAAAGCTTAAAATGCCAACACTTTAAACAATAAAGAGCCTAAATATAAGGGATTTTGTTAAAATTTGCATAAAATAATCCTAAATGCGACAATAAATATCTTAATTGTAGACGTCTAATGATACCCTGCAATTGCCCGGAACTAATTCCTTGATTGTATGCATTTATTTAACTAAGCGGACATTTACAACACCATAGCTAGATGAACGTCCTTGTTTTGCGCAGTTTCACGTCATATGGAGATAAGATGTACTTCTTGTTAGCCGTTCTCTGATCATTTGAGATGTTTACTATACAAAAGATAGATGGACGTCCTAAGACGTGGTAAAAGGTAAATAACCAGTTAGGAAAAGGGAACTCTGATAGGTAGAGGTACACCGTTGACCCTGTAGGCAATCTTCTAATGATTGTATCACGAGTAAACACCCGCTTCAAATTCTTTATTAGCCAGTAGGACGTAGAAAGGCTCGAAAAGAAAACAACAGTTAATGAGACTGCTGATGTCATTGAAAAATATGGTCTTACCAGAGAAAATGAAACAAAATAAATGTCCCAAAACCTTAAGCATAAACGCTAGTATTGTCTCATTTTATGGGAAAAGTATATACTGTAAAAACGATTGGATAACCTGTCGATGTAGATTCCCTGGGCTGTTACTACATCGCACCCTCCTTTTGCTCGCAATTCGGAAAGGTCCAAATGTTGTGAGGTTTGCGGAGTGTATATATTACCCTTTAATCCCATTACTACGAAGTCCACTCTGAATCAAACCGACAGTACCTGTCAAGCTCAAACTAGTACCTCTTATTATGTTATGGTTATTGCTAGATTTTGTAGTACATATGGACAGCATATTTTTATTACTTTATTCACCTAACCCGAATTAGTAGTAACCACTTCGAGTGCCATAACTGGGATTAGATAATGTTATCGTTTAAAAAAAATATTTTTCAAATCAAATTACTCGTGAAATCATTCATATAAAAATACGGTGTGATTGTCGCTTAAAACAACCTAAAACAGACTTGACATGATATCATACACAAACAATATAATAGCAGTTTTCTACTGTCGATGGACTTCCGTAGTTAAAAGTCGTTCAAAATAGTTAGAGAGATATTCAGAACATTTTCCTGAACCTACATGTCGTGTTTTTCTGATCTCAGATGGACAATATTTGAAGATGAAACTTTTCATGTATGACTTTTTACAGAATTTCTAGGTACATTATTGAACTTGTTTTTGAACAAACTGCGTTCAATTTGAGCGGACTTAAACGAAATTCTTTATTTCATTCACGGCGGTGGTTAGCCCTAGTTCCATTATCCAGAACCTGTGGGACAACCGAAATATGTTCTAAGTAATAATCAGTTCTAAATGACACTCTTCTGGATGTTTCAATCTTTAGTGCGGGCGGTACTACGTATACAATTCAACAAGAAGGCCGCAGGTTGAATCGGCGGAAACGTTATTAATAATAGCATAAGATATTAAGACAGTATCGCTAATAAACCAAATAATACAGCTATAGATTTGAAATGAAAAGTTTCTCATTCAATTTTAAATGCTGACTTGTTATTATCTGAACCTTATTTGCCCCTGTGTCTGATCTCCTGGGAAAAATTGTAAAAAATTTTTTTTGCCTTTCATCTACCGCCAGTACTCAGCCGTCGTGTGGCAGTCCGCTCGACAGGTAGAGCCCTCCTTGATGTACAGGTACATCCTGCAGTGGGTGCACCTGATACCTGTTTTCTCCGTTCTTTTGGGGGTTGTTTTTGTAAGATACTTCAGGGTGGGGTCTGTTGTATCTCAGGTGTTTTTCCATGCACACAGCACAGATCGAGGCTAAGCAGCGATTGGGTAGCTATTTTTTATCTCCCTGACAACACAAAAACATGTCTTCGGAAAAATACTGGTTTAGTGGTAGCTTGGTATATAGCATTTTCGGAAATTACCGGTAAATCAACGTTTTTTTTTTTGTACGGTGTTTTTCATATATATTTTAATTATTCACAACTATGCTAAAATATTCCTCAGCTTTGACATTGATTTATGCTTTCATATACAATTAATTCTTTTAGTGACTTATCTTGGATTATCTATAACTCTCACTTTAGCTCAGTGTTTATTGCACTGTATCAATCATAATCGAATCTATCATTTCATTCAGTTTTTTCTTCAGTTATACATGCTCTTTCTCTCTATTTGTTCTTTTGTGCCTTCTTACTATTTTTTGAAAACTCCAAACTAAGCATGCTGCACCTTGGACTAAGTCGCTATTAAGTAGAAGCGTGTTCTTAGATGGAAATTTGGGAAGTTGAACAGAGAGATGTATATTAATTGTACGCTTAAACGTCTCCTGGTTAGTTCAGTAAGGGGTGCAAGAAACAGGGATGGAATTCCAAAGTCAAACAGTCCGACAAAGCAAGCTATTAAAGTAGAAGATTTTCCAGCGTCTAGAAACCTTAACATTTAAAGAGTGCGATGTTGCTGCTTGTTGAATTAGTTGACAGTATTTACATCGAGGGGGGCACAAGTGATGTGAGTTCATCAGAGCACATTCTATTAATGTACTTATAAAACAGGCACAGATGTGCAAACTTGCGACGAGGAGACAGAAGTTGGAGTCATGTCGATTGTGCGGATCATGTCTATATGCTGTAAAATTTCGTTACGTATTAAATATAGAAAGGGAAAATTTTCCCTAGATTATTAAACTACCTCCCCGGCCTAAAGTATGACTACTTGTTCTAAAATTTTGGTTTCGGAATAAATATGGAAAGGGAGAAAATACGAGCGATACTCTCGTTAGTCGTAAAGAAATGAAGGCAACTTGCAACTTCAATAAAGAAAATCCGTTAAGGGGGAGTCGGCAAATAACAAGTATATTAAGGCGATTATTTAGAAATGTCGTCATGGTTAGTTTTATGTATCTAATAACGACTTTTTAATCAACATCGTTCTTCAATGACGTTTCGGCCACCTATTTCTTTGGCCAACACGTGGAGAGATGACAACTATGGATGGCGGTAATTGCTGAGAATGCAGTTAGGAGATTAGGAGTTCCTATCCCATCGCAGGTATCACCTGACGAAGGCCAGAGGAATAGTTGGCCGAAACATCGTGAAACAACAACTAAGAAAAATGAGGATAATAGTCAGCAATAAAGAAATTAATAAATAATACTCATCTCAATAATGAATTCCAATTAAATAATATATATACCATTCAGTACGGACCCAACCACGGAAGATCAGATAATGAATAAACGTGGATTTATAAGACCAAAAAATCCAACCTTTATCGCCCTTCAGAGCTCGTGACGCAGTTGATAGAGACGTTGAATCTCTACGATTCCAGGTGAGAATTGGCTGAAGATAGCGGTTTCAATCCTGCCCAAAGCCGGCCAGAGGCTTACTTGGCCAAAACGTGGTGAGACGACAACAACTATGGATGACAGTAATTGCTGAGAATGCAGTTAGGAGATTAGGAGTTCCTATCCTGTCGCGGTTACCACCTGACGAAGGCCAGAGGAATAGTAAGCCAAAACGTTGTGAAACAATAACTAAGAAAGATGAGGGAAATAGTCCGCAATAAAATAAATTAATAAATATTACTCATCTCAATAATGAATTCCAATTAAATCATCTTTACAACAAGTCACTGTTCATTATAAAATAGCCTTAGGGCGTGGAAATTATCCCAGCCATCTGAATATTATGCAACTTTATTTTATTCCGGTTAAGTTTGCGCTGATGTTTTTAGTAGTCATAGAAATCAAAAAGCGGCATTATTTTCTTACTGTGCTAATATTTTAAGTATCACATTTGTTAGAAGGGAGTAGCTTCCCCATTGTCTTCGAATTGAATTTCGATTCACGTGTCGATATATCTTTATTATCCGTCTACACCTATCTGATAGGACAACAGAAATGAAATTATTTGCTCCAGGGTAGGAGAGTCGCAGATGGCTTTGCTTCGTATTGTCTAAAGGAATTTTAATGGATAGAACACGCATAGGAAGAACAGATGCGTTTATCTGATTACTTAGAATAATCTGTATAATATTGCAAACGTTTATTATGCTTAAATGAATATGTGCCTAGAATATGATTCAAGAATCATTGGAATGATTCGTATGAGATATTTAATGCTGATGCCGTTTATTTATATCTATATGCGACTGTCATTCCTACAAAAAGTGCTCTGTGCGTCAAACTGACGTGTGAAATAGATTGTACGCACGCAGAAACACCCATACGTATGTACATAAAATATGTTTGGGCATGTTGCAAAAAGTGTAATTTGCAATTAAACAGAGAATTAATGTGTAATAACTTTGCCGTGAAAATAAATAAAATAACATTGAACATAAATAAAAAGGTGGAACGATAAAAGTGCGGTTCTAAAGAAAACAAAATCACAGCTTTATTTTAAAACTTTTATTGAAAAAATCAATTCAGGAAACTTGATTATGTAGTTAAACTCAGATCTGTTCAATGTAACCGCTTTCTGCCTCAGTCACCGCCTTGATATAGGCCCGGAAATGGGAGAATGTTTTTTCCACAAACGCCGATGGGAGCTCGAGGAATACTCGACTGATGGCAGCAATCAGGCTGGTTGCAGGAGGCCACGTTGGTGATGATCTCGACGTGTGGCCAAACGAAGTAGTCCAGCGGGTTCAGGTTGAGGAGGGAGGAGGGGGCAGTGAGAGAATAGTACAAATCGTAGCACTCTTTTGAAGCCAAGTCTGCGTCTCTCTGGACTTGTGAGCCAGCCCCGAGTCCTGCTGCCACACCTGGGTTTGCACTAATTGCATCCGGGCATCACCACACTCTTCAGCACATTTATGTACACATTGGCGTTGACTTCAAGCCGACTTCGAAGAGGTGAGGTGGCATGATGTAGCCCTCACTTGAAACAACACCAAAGACCATAACCGTGACTAGAAACTTCGTTTTCACCATCTTGGGCACGCTCCTGTATTTCATGGAAATCTAACGATGCATGTTGAGGGTGCTTACAACTATTCTGTGATCATAGCTTGAATCGGTAGGGAGCATGAGTTGTACAGCGAGGCATCCCCGATCTTGCTCGTTGAACATTGTGCCATTTTCAGACATGATAGAATGCACATATCGCTCTTGGGATTTCTATACACCTGGCCAACTATTCCATTGTCTGCATAAAAATAAATGAATAAAATTAAAAAAATATATATAATAAATAAAAAAAAGACAGAACATCGGTTTTCATCAAATGTAAATGGAATTAAGTCTTCTCTTTTAAGGGCGATTATTTTATCGTTTTACCCTGATCGATTTTCTAAAATGAAAATTAATATTCAAAAGTTTTAATAGTTGTTGCAAAATTTGTAATAACTTGTAATAAATTTACAAATAAAATATATGTAACTAGTTTTTCTTTCGAACTCAGAAATCTAAAGAACGATCGATCAGAAACCTTTTTATAATCCAGCCTTTTGGAGGTTAAATATTCAATCCGCACTACAGTCGATGGTCTCTCTCTCTCTCTCTCTCTCTCTCTCTCTCTCTCTATATATATATATATATATATATATATATATATATATATATATATATATATATATATAAACGCTATATGTCTGTTTGTTTGTCGGTCTGCTTTGTCTTTCTGTCTCCATATTTTCAAACTCTTTCTCAGCGTTTGGGGCCTCAAATGATTGGATGTTTATGGACCATTCTTTTATGGGGCTTTAGCCGGTTAAAATTTTTGTTAAGGGGTCGAAAATGGATCAAAGGCGAAAAAAATCGTTAAACATGTGGTACATTCATCTTCGTTTATTTTTAATTTCTAATTTTTAATCTGTTTGTATGCCTGTAACATTAGTACAGTGGTTACGTCACTAGTTGGGAATACTACAGTTTAGATTTCGATTCTAGCTACAACCTCTTTCCCATACAAGAGACGTTGCGTACCTATCTCTGCTTTATTGTTATTTTCATGGCAGGTGCTCGTTTGAGCTCCAAACTATGGTCCCCGCTTGTCGAACTTTCACGAAAGACACCCGTCCAAAACAACTATCGATCATTTCCTCCACTTTTTATCTGTGCCTAAACCTAAATGTGGATTCCATGAACAAAGTTTCTTTCTTAGAATTGAACGCCTGTGGATCTCTCTTCCGTTTGCCTGCTTTCCAGCTGACTACAATTTGATTGTCTTCAAGTCCAATGTAAACAAGTTATTGATGAACCGCCCCCCTTAGTAACCAATTTACAAAATTTCCATTACTTACGATCACTACGCTATAATCCACTTGACTACTGTACACCCATTAACCCCTATCCTCGAGTAGCCCCGGGCCTTGATAAGTGGTGATTCCTGTGTAAAAAAATACATTCAAATACTTTTTTTTAAATTACGAGTCTATAATACATCATGTAATTAAATCCTTCTTAAGTAAGAGAAAAATCAAGGTTACTTCGACGGTCGTACATCTAAACAATTTTATATAAATGTGGGAGTACCTCAGAGATCTGTCCTAGGACCTTTATTATTCCTGATATTTATAAATGACCTCCCCGATAAAATTGTTTCTGAGATAGGTGTATTTGCTGGTGACACTGCCCTTTTTAACAGGCACGAGTGGAAAACAAATGAACACATATCTAAGGAAATGGCAGAAACACTAGATAAAGTCCTCCGATCTATAGTGGAATGGAGACAAAAATGGACAGTCACATTCAATGCTGCCAAGACTAAGCTTGTTTCCTTCAATAATTACAAGAAACCTTCTCTACCACCAATAGCAATGGCCAAAAACACATTACCTGAAAGTACTTTCTTTAAACTCCTCGGCCCAAGATTCAAGGAATATGAACTGGAATAGATACATTGAGAGCATTGGCAAGGCTTCTGTGAAGGAAGTGGACTCTCTCTACCGTGCTAGAAAACTACTAATGTCTGAAAGTATCCTGTATCTCTATAGGGCCACCATTCCCCCATATATGGAGTACTGTTGTCACATTGGGGTTGGTGCATCTGCTAGTATTCTCTTATTCCTGAACAGGGTTCAAAAGAGAGTCGCCAACCTGATAAGTCGTTAACTGTCATCTAGGCTTAAGCCTCTGTTCCATCGACGAAATGTTGCATCTCTCTGCCTGTTCTACAAGTATTTTAATGTGAATGCTCTGACGAACTAAATCACTTGTACCCCCTCGACATAAATATCCCCGATAAACCTGACAAGCAACTAAATCCCATCCCTACACACTAGAGATCCCTAGGTGTAAGGAAACCTTTTACTCCAACAGTTTCTTCCCAAAAATTTTGGAACTCCCTTTCGGGATTCTGCTTTCCAAACTGTACTGACATGCAGAAGTTCAACTGTAATGGGGACAGACATGTTGCTACTCATCTCCCGTCATAATATCCATGTAACTTATGTCCCCGATAGTAGCTCCTTACTTTAAAGTAGCACTGTGCCTTGTTTGGAGTGAAAATTAAATTAAAAAAATATATACGAAATCTGGACAAATTAAATATGTTTAAACGTATTTTACGCCCGCACAAATCTGGGCTACTCCCGCTAGTATCTATCTATCTATCTATCTATCTATCTATCTATCTATTTATCTATCTATCTATCTATCTATCTATCTATATCTATCTATCTATCTATCTATCTATATATATATATATATACATATATATATATAGATATATATGTATATATAGATGTATATATGTATGTATTTATTAAAGTTCAATTCATCTATCCATCTATCTATATATCTATCTATTTATCTATCTATCTATATCTATCTCTCTCTCTCCCTCTCTCTATATATATATGTATATATAGATGTATATATGTATGTATTTATTAAAGTTCAATTTATCTATTTTTGAAAACACATGTTCTTTTATTTTCTCATAAGAGTGTATGTTTCAGATCTGTTTCAACGAACAGTAAATATATGTAATCACTATATCATTGCACATTTTTCAGATAAATTCTATGGAGAAAAAAGAACATATTCAAACACAATCTTTACATGACACAAACAGTCAAATTCATATCCCTGATGTCTAGGTTGTACTCTCGTTGTTAGTCAGTTATTCATCTTACGTATCTCCACACACACACACACACACACACACACACACACACACTCACACACACACACATATATACATATATATATATATATATATATATATATATATAGCTACAATGGATGTTAGCTCACCCTTCTCCTAATCTCTTTACGCAATGCACGCACGTACACACACATATATATTGTTAAAATAACAACTAAGATGGAAATTGTCGTAGAAACAAGTAGAACAATTTTATTTGATTAAAATGTTTGTGCAATTTCATTAATAGATTCTCAAAAAATCACACACATAATTTTAACAAATGAGTAAACAAAAAGAAACTTGATTAATTCGAATAATTTTGCCAGATTAAAACCGCCTACCTTCAAAGGGAAATTTGCCTCGGAACTGACAATAAGTCAACATATGACATACCCATGAGCTTTCAATATATATATATATATATATATATATATATATATATATATATATATATATATATATATATATATATATGAGAAAACAGTTTATAAAATATGTTAAAAAACTCTTTGAAATGAGTTAAAAACATATTTAATCTGAAAAGGAAACACTAGATAAATGGATAGTCCTTAATCCGCGGAGTCTCGAAGAAATACTCTCCTTCTCATCATATTATAAGCTCTATTTCCTATTTGGTTTTATCGAGCTTTTATATCTGGCTGAGATAATTTTATAAATATTAATTCTTTAATATTTATAATCTATATCTATATATCTATAAAAACAGAGATGTGTGTGCCACAGACGATTTCTGATTGGTTAATCCAATAATCACATCTCCTAAAAAACAATGGTTTCTACGCTCTTACCTTTACCATAAAATATTATGGCTTTATTTATTGTCCATCTTGGAAGGGCTTAATTTTTTAATAACTTGTTATTCACAAATTAAAAAAATACGAAACTAAACTACACGAAATCAAACGCTCCGACAAACTTAATAGTAGTACTAGCAAGCACACGCGCACACACGCACACACACACGTTCACTACCGTCACGTTGTTATGGCAACCAAACAATGTTTACAAAATGTCTACGCACGTTCGTAGACATTTTGTAAACATTGTTTTTAAAAAATAAAAAATAATACTTCTATTATGTTTTAAACGACTGTAATAGTTTACTTTGGAAGTATATTTCATAAAGAAAATTGACAACCCACTTTAAAAACAGAAATTACGAGTTTTATATATTTTATTCGCAGTTTTTTGTTGACTCTTCTGGCGGCCATGTTGTAAGCCCTAACGGTATTTTTGGAGATTACCCAAATAAATGTTATCAAAGGCAAGATAAGTTACTTTTCCACCAAACTGGATATATTTTTCGTGTTTTTATTCAATGTAGCATATTTATTCAGCTCGAAAAACGGGTTTGTATTACTGTACACATAAATTCGAAAAAGTTGTCAAAAACCAAATATATAACAAATACATGTTATCAAAGGCAAGATAAGTTACTTTTCTACCAAACTGGATATATTTTTCGTGTTTTTATTCAATGTAACATGTTTATTCAGCTCGAAAACCATACGGTGTTTACCGATGTATTGGAAAATTCAAGATGGCGCCTCACTCCCTCTTTAACACGGTAAGTTTGGGAAAAGGTGTTATAAATAAAAAACTAGAAAAAATACTATTAAAAACCCGCCGAATATATGTCAACCTATGTCACGGTAACATATTGAGCGAGTTTTTAACAGTATTTTATTCAGTTTTTTATTTATAACACCTTTTCCCAAACTTACCGTGTTAAAGAGGGACTAAGACGCCATCTTGAATTTTCCAATACATCGGTAAACACTGTATGGTTTTCGAGCTGAATAAACATGTTACATTGAATAAAAATACGAAAAATATATCCAGTTTGGTAGAAAAGTAACTTATCTTGCCTTTGATAACATTTATTTGTTATATATTTGTTTTTGGCAACTTTTTCGAATCTATGTGTACAGTAATACAAACCCATTAAAAATATTGTTTTTGATTTTGAAAAAATATTGTGGTTCATTTGTATTTAAAAATATTGTGGTTCATTTTGATTAAAAAAAATCATTTTGATTAAAAAAATTGTTTAATTTTAATATTTGTTTATTGTCTTAACTCATATCAAATGTTTTGCTTGTGTTCTGCTTCAAATATTCATATTCTTACATGCATAATTTTCATTTAATTTTATTAAATAAACTTCAATTTTACTACAAATCAAATCGTGTTCCTTCACTTTTTAAAATGTAATTTATAAGTAATTAAAGAACGCATTCTAATCTTTAAAATCTATAATACAACGAAATATTTAATTGCTTATAATACTTAAACAAACAACTTGTGTTTTTTTTATTATTGTTTTATTATTAATATTAGATGAGTTTCAGTATAAATCATCGTGTTCTTTATTTCAATCCAATTTGGAAGTTTTGTAAATGTATATGATGTTTATAATGACCTATGATTGCGTATTTATATACATTATTTTCCCTATCCTTCTGTTCATCGTACATCTTTTACTCCCAAACTTAAACATGGTGGGTGCATAGAATTCATTTACCGATACAAAAGAAATGATAAGTAAATAAATCCATAAATAAATATTATAAATGGTTTATTTTAATACTTGCCAGGATGCGGAGAAAAATGAATGAAGGGGGAGGGGAATGAAATAAAAACATTTTGGAAACAGATTAAGTTTGAAAGAATTGCTTTGCACAGAAAGAAATTAATGAAAAAAGAATAAAATTAAATTTCTTTTCCTTCTTGATTTCTTTTAGTTTTTTATGAAAAAGGAAGTCAAAATTAAGACTATAAAAAACAATTTTTATTAAGAGCGAACCTCAGTCGTCAGGTCTGTAAAAAAAAACGTGGAATAATCAAAAAATGTTTTCTAATACATTTTTTTTTTTTTTACTTATGTGTTCATTTGTCTCTTTGAAGTTCGTTTGTTTAATATATCGGTTTGCAATATCACTTTGTCATTCTGTCAGACTCAAATTTTAAATCTACATATCTATAAAAGTGAAAGTGTGTGTGTGTGTGTGTGTGTGTGTGTGTGTCTGTGTACATTTCCCTACGAAATAACTCTGTCAATTTTTAGTCTACAGACTCGAAATTATACAGGGTACTGAGATTTGGAAAAATCTATGTGATCGGTTTTTAGCCAGAAATTTGGCGATTAAGGGGTCAAAGTTCAACGATTTGAGCTTTGAGAACTCTAGCAAACTTCTCCGACAATTTTGGGTCTACACCCTTGAAATTTTAGATATAGGTTCCGTGGACATGGATCTAACTTAATAACTTGATTTGAGGCCAAAACAATAAATTTTCAGGGGTCATAATAGGGGTCAAAGTTTAAAAAATTACCCCTTTTTTTTGCTCAGCATACACCTCCAAACACCCGGGCAACGCCGGGCACCCATGCTAGTTTACTATAATTTTACCATCTTGGATCATTTTTGTAAATTCAATTGTAATTTTCATTTTATATATATATATATATATATATATATATATATTAGCATGGAGAGATGATGTGTTCCGGGATCGAATGATTATAAAAGGTATGAAGCTTCACATGCCTTCATGCAGTAACTTAGTCCAAAATATATGTTATTCTACATTGCACTCTAGAGAACCCACTGCTTCTGTTATAAAATATAAAATTATATATGCATTCCTTTTAAGTTAAGTAAAAACAAACATCAAGAAATTTACGTGCGGGTATTGAACCTTCAGACAACTTTATTAAAAAAAAAATCAAAACATAAAAAGACAAACAAAAAAACACATGCGTAAATTTTCAAGTCTTATAAGATTCTTTGCAGTTAATGAAAAAAAGAAAGAAATTTAGTAACGGAATTTGAACCTACCAAAAAAACAAAACAAAAAAAAAAAAAAAAGCAACAACAACAACAACAATAAAAAAGCAAAACAAAACCAATACAATAAAAAATCGCTACCAACCTTCCCACAGTATAATTTTCACGGCCCGTTGTTTTGCCATTGTTGCTAAGCGATGACATGAAACAAATGATTACAGTGCCTCCCCACGGGACAGAGTTAGACACCAGGGTCGTTTTTTAGCGTGGAGAAAAGGTACAAAAATAAAAAATTGTCTCAGTCGTGAAAGACTGATCCTCCACCGAAAGAAAACAAGAAATGAAAGTGCAGCATCTGAAGAACAGATGGTATTTATTTGCTCCCCCACCGAGCAAATTAGGCACAAGGCCGATTTTTAATGTGAGGAGTGAAGGGAGGGGGAAGGGGAAAAGGGGACCAGCTCCCGAGAGGTGGGAAATGGGAGCTGGTTAAAGGTCAGGCATGTGGGGTTGCCCCCACATCTGGTCTTTGCTAGTCATAGCTAGTCATAGCTTGCAGCATCTGAAGAACAGATGGTATTTATTTGCTCCCCCACCGAGCAAATTAGGCACAAGGCCGATTTTTAATGTGAGGAGTGAAGGGAGGGGGAAGGGAAAAAGGGGACCAGCTCCCGAGAGGTGGGAAATGGGAGCTGGTTAAAGGTCAGGCATATGGGGTTGCCCCCACATCTGGTCTTTGCTAGTCATAGCTAGTCATAGCTAGTCATAGCCTGCAGTATCTGTCGGAACAGATGGTATTTATTTGCTCCCCCACCGAGCAGATTAGGCACAAGGCCAATTTTTAATGTGAGGAGTGAAGGGAGGGGGAAGGGAAAAAGGGGACCAGCTCCCGAGAGGTGGGAAATGGGAGCTGGTTAATGGTCAGGCATGTGGGGTTGCCCCCACATCTGGTCTTTGCTAGTCATAGCTTGCAGTATCTGCCGGAACAGATACTACACTTTGATCTTGACCAAAAAAAGGCCAAGTTATTGTAGCCACTTAATGATGTAGTTAAAAAGCTTAACCATCTTAGCAAATAGTTGATCTTACAGCATTAACTTACTTCAAGAGTGCCCGCGAATCCGGCACCAGGGCGTGCAGCAAAGTCCGAGCAAAGCACGGGTATATATATATATATATATATATATATATATATATATATATATATATATATATATATATATATATATATATAATAAATTCCACAGCCAAACAACGTCGCAACCCAAAAGAGCAATGACAGTCAAAGAACCGGAAGTCCAAGACTCGAGTTTCTCCCTCATTTGGGCTCATCAGTTAAACACATCCGAACTCAGGATTCTTTCTCTCTCTCTCTCTCTCTTATATATATATATATATATATATATATATATATATATATATATATATATCACAGGTTCTATGTATCTATTTATGTATCTGTCTATATCTATACCTTCGCACTCTATAGAGACTCCTTTACGTATCTTTATATATACAGAAATGAAGTCCGTTATTTACCTCATCATTTTCTATTCCTGTTAGCGAAGCGGCATCGACGTCATCAACCCTCCACCGATAACGTTTCACCCGCTCCGACAGTCCAGATATGTAAGCATTTATTATCAAATGAAAATGCTGGTTATAATTCATCTGCTGAATTAATAATGAACTTGGGCCGAGCGAAAAGACGTATCATTAATATTACGTCGGGCACGAGACCGGGCTTATGATACATTACTCTTTAATAATCTCGTACGAACCTCATTTTACAAATAGGTTCGCCGGCACACCAATCACCTAAACCCTCCATCCACCTGGCTTGAGGCGTCGACCAGCCATTACATAAGTCTTTTAAATTATCTTATATATCATTTGTCAGGTGTGTGCCTATGCATCTATTTATCTACTTTCGGGGTAATTCTTTCGAAAGGGATCGTCGTCGTCGGGTTATGCCTGTCTTGTCTTCTAGCGTCAGCGAACGAGTGACAAAGGAGTGACTAATCGAATGCATTCCAGGTAATGTTATGAGGATAAAAAGGAACGCACGGTTTTAGGTCATCGTTTTTCTTTCTTAAACTCACAGAAGCAAAAGGCTCACCATCTGCGGCCAACGGGAATACAATATACTCGAACAGATCTCTTGTTATCGTGACGCGCATGGAATCCTTTGTAATAGTTCTACACTGCGTATTGTTCTCTCAAACCGTTTAGAATTGACTATTTACATATGTGTCTGTACAGGTTCGTTTACAACATCACAACAATCGATGATTAATTATTTACTATTTACAATAGTGTACTTCACTGAATCGTTTACGAAAATTTTCTAGAGTGAAATATATACAATAGTGTTATAGAATGTGTTGTGTCGTAACACAATAGTAAAAGAAGAAAATCAAGTCGAGGTTGGTTTAACAAACGAAGTATATTAACATCACAGGTACAAAGGTAGGAATACGGGTATAACTGACTAGCGCTCAGCTAGGCAGTGGAGTACTGTCGCTCCTTCTCACCGATGTAGACATTACTGGCACTATATATGAATAGTGAGAACCGGTGCAATTTCTCTAATGCATAGAAAGGCCGGTATAACAGAGGGAAACCTTAAAGAAACAGTTTAGATTGAATACGATCGATAAGGGCGGAGAATGATTAGTTTAAAATGGCTGCCTAGAAATGTCGTATTTAAAAGAACACAGAGCAACCAATCAATCGGTTAACATAGGTATCTGCAGCGAATTGTATTTTATATATATCGAACTAAAGGTATTATTCGATGTAAAAAGTACTAAATGCTTATGTTTTCATATGCTTTTCTGGTTGTTTTCATCTGAGAAATAATTATTCTAGAAAAGAAAATCTTAATTGTATAATTGAATGAATAAAGAAACTGCCGTATAAATTAAATCTCTTTGCTGGAATATAAAAAACATATACGCTTTTATAGGGTGAACTCCCTTGCCTTGTATATATATATATATATATATACATAAAGCTGAATGTGTGTGTGTGTGTGACTGGTCACGAATAGGCTCTTATATGGTTGACTATTTAAAAAAAAACTGATTACATATGATGATAGAAGATAGGAATTAGTATGTTTGATTTGGTAGAACGGTGGTTCATTAAAATTGTGGGGTCTGTGTTCGCGCCTGGTCCATAAAGTATGGAAATAAACAATTTAAAAATTTTAAAAAAAAACGTTTACAAGTGTTTTTGATATAGGTGTACATAATAATAATTTGATAAGTATGTTTTAACTAACTATCTTTTTACAACCCTTCCTTTTCATAACCTATCATACTTTTATAAATCCGAGTCCATTTTCTGTAGGCTGTTTTTGAACCCAGTCAACGACGGGTACTTTTGCTAGTATATATATATATATATATATATATATATATATATATATATATATATATATATATATATATATATGTATATATATATATATATATATATATATGTATATTTCCAAAATCTCTAGCCTTGAAGGAGTGGAGACTAAAACATGCTGCTATGGTTTCAAATGATGTTAAATAACAACAAAGCGCGACTTGATTCTAAATGTTGTTCATATATTTTATCTTACCTCATTTAGGGCACAATTATGAACATCGCCATGATCAAATAAACCTTTATACACTGTGCAATTTACATTATGTATAAAATCCTAAGAGGGGAGGTATAATATATGAGAAATATTTGTAATCAAGTCTAAACCTGCTGTTATTTCAGATCATTTGAAACCAGAGAAGCAAGTTTTTGTTTCTCCTCTATCAAGGTAAGAAATATCAGATATTTTGTAATTCATATTCAAAACTAGGAAAGCAAATGACTGTGATTGAAACATTTTATGGCTGTAAAAAAGTGCCAGTAATAGGCCCTATGTGATTAATGATGCCGTTGTTGTGTAAACTTTAGAGTAAATGTCACATAATCTACACAATTAAGGTCATTACCTGTCCAACGAGACCTTATTTATAAAATTCTGAGAAATAGTCGCTCAGATTTGGAACATAAAATTGCCGAACAAGATAATATACCTCTGTCACTCTCTTTATATGTCTTCCTCCCTCTCTTTCTCTCTCTGTATTTTGCCTCCTCCCTCTCTCTCTCTCTCTCTATATATATATATGCATACACACACACACACACACACACACGCACACACACATATATATATATATATATATATATATATATATATTGCTAGTTATGAAAATTAGCCAGAGTTTTGATGATTATAATATCAATTTTATAATTAAAATTGTATGACAATTCGTAAAAAAGGAACCTATATTTTCAAAACAATAAAATATACCCACATTTGCCTACATTAGTATATATAATGTCATGCAGTATATAGTGTGTTTCTGCTTCGGTTATCTCCCCTTTGAACTCGCCAGGCCCCTAATATATATATATATATATATATATATATATATATATATATATATATATATATATATATATATAGCTATAAAAGTGAAAGTGTCTGTCTGTCTGTGCGTGTGTCTGTGTGTGTACATTTCCATACGCAATAACCCTGTCAATTTTAAGTCTACATACATGAAATTTGATATACAGGGTACTGAGATTTGGAAAAATCTATGTGATCGGTTTTCGGCCAAAAATTTGGCTGTAAATGGGGTCAAAATTCAACGATTGTACCTTTGAGAACTCTACCAAACTCTTCCAACAATTTTGAGTCTAAGCACCTGAAAGTTTAGATATAGGTTCCTTGGACATGGATATAACTTAATAACTTGCACAACAAAAACCATAAATTTTAAGGGGTCATAATAGGGGTCAAAGTTAAAAACTTGACCGCTTTGTTTTTGCTCAACATACACCTCCAAATACCCGGGCAACGCCGGGCACCCATGCTAGTATATATATATATATATATACATATATATATATACATATATATATATATATATATATATATATATATATATATATATATATATATAAAAGAATAATGTCTAATCGACATTTACACAGCAGCTGACGGAAATTAGACCGAAGATTTTATGATGAAATAAACTATTTCAATGATAAGAACTTCCTTCATAAATACGTAGTGAATTTAAGGCCAGGTGGTATACCGTTTAAATAATAATAATAAAATAATCCGGTCTCACTACATAAGGAAATAGATTTGCTAGTCATCTTTTAATTTCCTCTTCAGAAATGTAAAACGAAAATACTTCGGTTCATAAGTTAACAAACTCATTTAGTTTGTGTAAAGGTAAAACGCGCCATAATATTACTTAAGTTTAAGATTTTCGTCTTGTTATCTAACTTGTATCAGTTTATTGTGCAAGCATAGTGTAACCAAATCAGGCTGCTTGAAGATACCGGCTTCTACACCAAATTTATTATTGATTTTTTTTTTCTTTCGTAAGACCCGAAATATAAACAACACTTTTCCTCGCTTTCTCTTCTTTTCTTTGGTTTCTCTCTCTTCCTTTTTGTTCGCTCAATTTAGAAAACAATTTTCCGTGGTCGACAACCTTTGACTCTTACGGACATGATCCTGATGTCTGAGCAATTCATAACTCTGGAATATAGATATGCGCACTGCAACACTCCACGTGGTCGTTTACCGAGACTAGATAGGAAGATTAAATTCCATAAATCGTCCGGTCACCACTCATCAAGGACCGAAAGTCACTTGAGGATTATACTTAACAAATGTACGATGCTCACCGAGGTAACAGCGTAGTAGTCGTTAGTTGCGGAAATCGGGTATAATTTGATTATTTAAGGGTACAACTCATCAAGGAAATAATTACATTAGAATTGAAGATAACTATCTTGTAGTCAGTTAGAAAGCAGGCCAGCGAAAAAGAGTTCCACAGACCTGCCGTTTTAGGGGGAAAAAAACTTTGTTAATGCAATTTGCGTTTAGATTAGATATAGAGAGGAGGAGAGATTTTCAACAGTTATTGGAGCTAGTCGGGTATTTTTGCGAAAGTTTTTAAAGAGGGATTATAGATTGGAGCTCAGACGAGCACTTTCAATAAAAATAACGATAAAGCAGAGACAAGCTTGCATCGTCTGTAGGGAAGAGCAAAGGGCATCATCTAATGCAATGGTTCTTAATATTTTTTTAATCCTGACCTTCTTTTCTTTTTAATGTATTTTGGTGAATCCTTATAGCGTATTTTATTTTTCAGTAATGTAAAGAAAACCAAAGAACAGATATCAACAGTTTATCTTGAAGGAAGACTGAACCGATATTAAGTTACATGGACCATGAGGGTCCACATGGACCTCGGTTGAGAACCATTGATCTACTGGGTTTTGAAGGCGTCTTTGAACTCTGTTTAAACATGATTCTTCAAAAGTATCATTTCCATAATGTATAGTGCGTTTGCTCGTAAGTTTCTGTTACGGGCATAGTCTATATGAAACATTAACCAGAGTCCGTTCATTTTAAGTTACGATTAATTTCTTAATGGTGATGTTTTTACATACATTCCAATGATTTGCAATACTTCACAAAATCCTCCACGATACCAGACCAATACAGATAATTAGTCATAAAGGCTTTTTATTCTAGTGCAGATATATTCCATTATAATTTTTAAATGATGTATTTAATCACAGTAAATTTAAATATAATGACTGGAAAATATGTTTTTCTTATTTGACTTCTTATATTCTCAATCATGAGCTCTGTAAAAGAAATGTTAAACTTAAGTTTTAATTTTATCATCCCAAAGTTCACCAACAATTCTTCGATTGAACAGCAAGGAGGAAAATGCTGATTCTTGTAGATTTTTTTTTTTTACATAGGCATCACCATGTGGACTAAATTTCGCAATTCGTCTTGCTATTCTGTTTACGTGTGTTTATCTCTATGATGGAAAGGTGCATTTTGTAAATGTGTCATTCAATATAATAGCTTCCAATCTTAGCAGATTATTAGCAGTACGAGCCAGAAAATCTTTCTTATGTCAGATATGAACGAACAACTCCGAAAAATGTGCTGAACGTTATTAATATTTACAGATCAAATTATTTATTTAAAAATGTCTTAATAGAAAGGAATGTTACATTTCATAAAAAAACACAAACAAAAATATAAAGTTGATGTCAATTTGATCAATGAAATTTAAAGTAACCATAATATAAACAAAGATACGTGACAAAAAACAGCAAGGACCTATTACGCTTCGCGTAGTGATGACATAATGGAAAATTATATTTTTATAGTAGTTTTATTTACGAGAGACATTAGTTCGATACGCAACGCGTTAGCAGAATGATGGGTTTTTTAGACAAGGCGCCCATTGAAGTCACAAGAAAAATGTAGTCTTATGCGTACCGTACCACATCTGAAAAGTAATCCAGCAATGAAAAATTGATTATATTAATAAATTAATAATGATTATATTAAAATATAATTACTGCCTGAGCGTTTTCACTTTCGGAGAAAATCACCTTTAATTTGGGAACGCATGAAAGGGACGCATGGAATGGAAAATTTTAGGTATATGTTTTCACTAGTGTTCCAACAGACAACAGTCCGTCTATTGTTTAAACCCTATCGAAAAACATTTATACACACTAGAAAATACACTAGAAAAATCATGTATGAAAACGTGTAACACCTCTAAGTTAAAAAAGACTTGTTATAGAGAACGCACATATATATGCCCTCGTGTGTGTGTGTATATATATATATATATATATATATATATATATATATATATATATATATATAGCTTAGTGCGTTAGAAGAAAAGAGTGAGCTCAATCCTATAAGAGGAGACTTATCTGGACAATATAAAGCTCAACAAGTATCATTGGAGCTTATATAGGAGAACAATAGGAATGGGAAATGAAGTCACAACAACTATATATTGGTAAATATAGATTGGTTCATTTATTCAATAAGGGAATACAAACAATTTGTTGGGGGATAGAAAGGACTTTTATGCCAACAGCATTTCGAAGCCGAATGCTTCTCATCAGTATCCCCTTATTGAATAAATGAACCAATCTATATAAGATAATATATATAATCCATATCAAGCTCTCTTCAGCCAATACCCATATATATATATATATATATATATATATATATATATATATATATATATATATATATATATATAATGAAAACAGTAGGAATGGTAAATCAATTCACGAGAACTATATATTGGTAAATATAGATTGGTTTATTTATTTAATAAGGGGATACAAACAATTAGTTGGGGAATAGAAGGGACTCTTCATGCCAAGGCATTTCGAAGCCTAATGCTTCTCATCGATGACTGCAATGCTTCAACTGTTATTTAACCTCAAACACGGCACACTGTAGGGACTGGTATTTGGGATCAGATTTGCAGGGATACAATCCATGAAGTTGAGTAGCGAGGTGATTAAACTTGAACATCTGTATGTCAGTACAGTCAGGGAAGCAACGACCCGGGAGGGAGTTCTAAAGTGCAGCAGTCCGAGGGAAAAAGCTGTTCGAGTAGGAGGCTTTACGGCATCTAAATATTTCTAGAGTGTAGGGGTGGGATTTTGCTGCTTGTCGGGTTTGTCGAGTGTATTGTTGTCGAGAAGGTACCAGTGCTTTGAGTTCGTCAGAGCACCTGCCATTGAAATACTTTTAAAACAGGTACAAGAATGCCATGTCTCGGCGATGGGATAGACGTTGATGTTTAGTTAATAATGCAGGACTTATTAGGTTGGCGATTCTTTTTTGAAAACTTTCTAGGAACGAGAGACTAGTGGAAAATGCACCAGCCCAGATGTGACAACAAAAAACATGCAAATTGTGACATTGTAAAGGTTCAAGATACTCTCAGGTGTGAGTAACCTTTTGACCCAGTAGATTGAGCCCACCTGCCTCGCAGCAATCTTAGCAGTTGCTTCAATGTATTTGTTCAAATTCATGTTGTCTGGAATTGTAACTTGCGATAACATACTTGCTGTCTTAAGGTCTGTTCTCTTTTTGACGTCAAAAGAACAAACAAAAAAAAACACCACTTAATCTCAAGTTCTCTCAAATACAATAATAATGGTCATACTCAGGAATGGAAGAGGGTGTCGGTTACATAAACCATGCAAGTTGTTCATTATAGTGTTTTTATAAATGTTTAAAAGTAAACATCTGATGAGTACGTGACTATGCAGCAATAAGACAATTTTGCAAACTTATTAGTCGCAATACTTAAGGATATTGTAATGGATTCCTATTGGAAAGTAATGAATAACCAGCTGAGAAAACTTAGTATTTGGAACTTGGAGAATTATTATATCACACTATATATGCTCTGGAACCCAATAAAAAGCATCGATAGCATGCTTTCTACCGATCCAAGTTGTGACAGTAGGATTATTGGCAACCACCCTCAAATTGCACATCTGGATTACTGGGACGTACCCAGGGTGATGAAAACAAAGTTTCCGGCAACGGTTATGATCTCTGGTGTGTTTTCAAGGCAGGGCCACATCATGCCATCTCACATCTTCGAATTCGACTAGAAAGCCAACACCGAAGTGTACCTGGATGGAGTGCTGAAGAGTGTGATGAACACCTGGTCCAATCAGGTGGCCACTAGTTGACCCTGACTGTAGCAGTAGGACTCAGCACTGACCCACAAGTCCAATGACATTTGGCTTCAGAAGGAGTGTTACGACTTTGTCCTCTTCTCTCACTGGTCCTGCTCCTCCTCCGACCTGAACCCACTGGACTACTTCGTTTGGTCATACATCGAGCACCTCACCAATATGACTTACCACAACACCAAAGCCAACCTGATCGTTTCCATCTGCTGAGTATTCGCCGAGCTCCCGTTTGTGGATAAAGCATGCTCCTAGTTGCAGACCCGTATCGAGGCAATGGTTTAGGCTGAAGGCGGCTACATTGAATAGGTGTCAGTTCTACTGCATAATCAGGTTACCTGAATTAATTTTTTTCAATATAATTTTTCCGATTCCGATACCCCTAAAAATTTCGATTTTTACGATTCCCGATTCCCAACACTAGCGTGGAACGATGAAATTATCTCCATAGAAGAGACTATATAATTCCATGTTCATTTGATGAAAACCGGTTTTATTTTTTGTTTTAGACCATCTATTGTTGGCGAGTTGTATATAAATTCGAAGAGCTATAAAAGCACTTTACTATGCCTAAAAGTGACACGGTATTCAACGCCGTAGTTTCTGATTGATAAAATTTGAGCACATTTTCCGATGCCAAAACCGATTCCCTAAATTATCTTTTTATTTGATTTTAATTTAAGAAACATCTTTCAGTGTTTGTAGTAATAATAAAATACTAAATATTTATTGATTTAAATTTCAAGTAAGATTAAAATCTCGAGATAACCCCTCACAAGTGTGTATTTACGTTTGAGAAAATATAAGCACATTAACACGTGCTTTTTTTTTACTGTAATCGGGGCAAAATAACACTTTTATACTTAAATATTTGGAGATTCATAAAAAATCGGAATCGGAATCGGTACAAGTATCGGAATCAGGGATTTAGTACGAAATCGTTAATCGTATCGGAATAGTGAAAAATATTGAAATCGTCCCATCACTAATATATGTATATATAATATGTGTGTTTGTGCGTGTCAGTGTGTGTGTGTGTGTGTGTGTGCGATAATTATCGGAATAATATCATAGATACTATCCTATATTTATAATCATATTCACGGTGTCTGCACTACCTGCCTAAAAAAAGGAAAAAAGTTCAGTGTCTACCTATTTTTGACTATCATCATGAATATAATTGGGTTTATGGTAACAAATACGATATCAATTCACGTATACTTATCTTTCATATACATGTGAATATATATATATATATAAATATATATATATATATATATATATATATATATATATGTAATGAATGATGGATGATGATGATTCGAAGAGGCTCGTTAAGTTAGATGAATAATTAATAAGATTAACTGCAAGCGAAAATATTAATAGATAATATAATATAATAATACATTGTATATACATATATACGTACGTATTTATATAGACATAAGTACAAGTACGTGCATATGTTTACGTGTGTGTGCTCACATATATCTAATAACATGCATGCCTGGTAAATTTATATTTCATAGCAGACACAGTATTAATATATATGTATAAGCATATACGCGTATATTAGGATTTACACACATATACATATATGCATGAACACACACGCACACATATGTATAAGTGTATGTGTGTGTGTGTGTGTTCTGGAAAATGCTCCTTTTCGTTGGGATCTATAATATATATGTATATAAATGTATGTATGTTTGTATCTATATATCTCTATATATATATGTATGTATATACATACAATATATATATATATACATACATATATATGTATATATAATGAGCGATAAACAAATATTATTTGACGAGGCTCGTTAACTCAGATTAATAATTAATCATATTATATGAGCAGTATAAATTATGATTATCTGAAGTAGCAATAAATCTAAAATTCAAATAATAATAATAATAATAATAATAATAATAATAATAATAATAATAATAATAATATTAATAATATGAGTCTGTTTGGAGAAACTCTGGAGCTGAGTATATATATATATATATATATATATTCAAGATGAAATATATATATATATATATTGAGGATGAAATTTATATATATATACATATATATATATATATATATATATATATATATATATATATATATATATAGTAGGTTGATATTATCTATGGATTAGCATTATATATATACATATATATATATATATATATTGGAGATGATATCTCTCTCTCTCTCTCTCTCTCTCTCTCTATATATATATATATATATATATATATATATATATATATATATATAATGGTAATCCATAGATAATATCAACCTACTCCGCTATATAAATATGCACTCGATTCTCATAAGATTATATATATCGACACGGGTAACAACGGATATTTTTATAAGATCTCTATCTTAATAAAATTATTCGACAACTGAACTGCGTGCTTTTTCCTGCGTCTAATACAATGTTGTTATTCTTTTACCATATATATATATATATATATATATATATATATATATATATATATATATATATATATATATATATATATATATATATATAGAGAGAGAGAGAGAGAGAGAGAGAGAAAGAGATGGTATTTGTACTTGTTTAGCGAAACTTTTTGAATGAATTCAGTTATACATGCAAAGTGCATTTTTACCTAAATTCGTGTTGGGAATAATTTTCCCTTAACCAATTCCCGAAACCCAAAATGGGGAGCGGTATGTGTATTATTTTTAAAATATCATTATCCACTGACACTTATTTCCTCGTCTATGACTCATTAGAGTTATTAATTACATTTTAAATACATATATATATATATATATATTCTGAATAATGTCAAATAATCAAATAATTATCAAGAATTTGTTTTATGATTGCGTATTGATTTATTTCTATAAAATCTAATATAATTTATTGTTTGTTGTATTCCTTACGGCGCATCAATATTTTGTGTTATTTAATATCAAATCTAAACATTTTTATAAGAGGCATAGTAATAGACGATACTCCTTATGTTAATACTTAAACACATAAACATGTATATATATATATATATATATATATATATATATGTAAATTATAATATATAGACATAGTGTGCTCGACAACGTAACTGCGTGCTTTTTCCTGCGTCTAATACAACACAATGCTGAACTGTTAGTATATATATATATATATATATATATATATATATATATATATATATAATTTAAAGGAGATTAGAATAATAGTCTAAAGAGCTAAGTGTATTTTAATGTAATAGTGAAATTACTAGTTTAATTAAAATACAGGAAATGCTCGTTGTAATTTAGATATATAATAAGCTCGATATATATATATATATATATATATATATATATATATATATATATAGTCAGGTGTTGCTGCTGACGCTTCCCGAATTTTCCTCCTGCAGCGCTTCTCCCACAGCAAAGGGAGAAGACCACTGGAGGTAGTCAATATGGCAGTCACCGAGGTATATTTTTCAGAGTCACTTT
This sequence comes from Euprymna scolopes, assembly GCF_053919585.1. NCBI lineage: Eukaryota > Metazoa > Mollusca > Cephalopoda > Sepiida > Sepiolidae > Euprymna > Euprymna scolopes. The sequence continues at coordinate 59,136,651 of NC_136501.1, forward strand.
ATATCTTTTCTTGGGTGCCCCTCTGTCACGACGGTCAGTAGAGGGTTCGCCATATAGTACTATCTTGGGCAGGCGATGATCCTCCATTCTTGAGACGTGCCCGACCCAGTGTAGCTGTGACTTCAGCAGCATGGCGTCGATGCTAGTGATTTCCGCCCGCCGATCCTCAACATTGGTGGTATAGCCACTCCAGTGGACGTTGAGAATGGTGCAGAGACAGCGCTGATGCGAACGCTGGAGAAATCGTAATAGGTGGCCGTAAACTGTCCAATACTCAGAGCCGTACAAGAGGATGGAGAGTACTATGGCTCTGTACACCCTAATTTTTGTGCTTTCCATCGCAGGTAAAATCCTTGCCCGTTTGCTCTTAAACAGACTGATACTTTCCATCGCAGAAGACCACCTGCCAGAAACCCAATGTGGCTTTATACAAACAGAGGTACCATGGACACGGTTTTCGTTCTCAGACAACTGCAAGAGAAGTGTCGTGAACAAAACAGAGGACTACGTAACGTTTGTGGACCTGACCAAGGCATTTGACACAGTTAGCAGGAAGGGGCTTTAGCTGATTTTGGAGCACTTCGGCTACCCCCCTCCCCCCAAAGTTCCTCAGCATGATAGTTCAGTCGCATGAGAACCGGAGCGGTTAGGCCAGAGTAAATAACAACCTCTCAGAATCCTTTCATCATCGTCAATGGCGTAAAACAGGGATGCGTTCTTGCACCAACTTTGTTCAGCGTCTTCTTCAGCATGATGCTCAAGCAGGAGACTGAAGATCTTGACGATGACAATGCTGTCTACATTCGTTATCGACTCAATAGCAGTCTGTTCAATCTCTAAAGGCTGTAAGCCCACACAAAGTCCCTCGAGCAACTGATCCGGTACCTCCTCTTTGCCGTCGACGATGCCCTTGTTGCCCACACCGAAAGAGCCTTGCAACACCCCACATCCTGCTTCGCAGAGACTGCCCAGCTCTTTGAACTCGGGGTCAGCTTGTTAAAGACGAAAGTCCTCCACCAGCCAGCTCCCCGGATAAAGTACCGCCCTCCACACATCACCATTGGCGAGACTAAGCTGAATACCGTTCACCAGTTTACATACATGGGGTGTACCATCACATCAGATGCCAAACTCGACAGGGAAATAGACAACAGACTGACCAAGGCAAGCAGCGCTTTTGGCAGATTGTACAACAGTCTTGAAAAACAGACACTTAAAAAATTGCATAAAAATCAGTGTGTACAGAGCCGTAGTTCTTGTATTATATATATATATATTAGGCACCGCCAAAAATGGCCGCAAAATCAAGTTGTTGTTGTTTTTTAAAACTAAATTACATTTATTAAAATCCATTATTTCTGAGTAACTTTTTCTTTTCCAGAAAGATACAACCCTGAATTTTATCATATAGGAAACAGAATAATGTAAAACTTTTTCTACTATTTTTAATTAAATTTTAAATGTTAAATTTTCCCCAAAAGTTAACAATTGACATTTTTTGTCTTGCACAGAAAACGTACTTAAATATTTAAAAAAAAAAGGTTTTTGAAATAATTAATTTATTTATTTATTGTCTAAGATTTAGGATGATTTTCTAAGAGAATATGCAAAAATATTATAATATAAGTACCTGAATTTCAAATAATTCCACTTATTCATATAGGTAACAAGATATTTCGCGTCGATGTAGAGTCTAGATCGACTCTGTTTACGTTTGCTTTTGATAAGAAGAAAACTATGGAAGACCAAACAGGCCAAAAAACCTTATTTTTCAGTGATGAAAATTTCAATGTATTATAAAGCTGAGGCTGGCCAGTACCAGATGGGTGACCATTTGTATGAGTTTGGTTTTTAATGTGTATGTGTGTGGGGGCCAGGCTCCCCAAAATGGGGGGGCAATTTAAAGTAGAATAAAAAAAAAATTATTTCAGCGCGTTTGGTCCACCGTAGTCGAAAGGCGGCAAACGTTTTCAAACGGGATCGAAAAAAATGATGCTATTTTTAACACAAAGGGCACAATATTTATCGAATTTTTTTTTTGTATCGATTATTCAAAGCATGCCCTGTTTAATAATGGTCATGCATTATTCGGCTCGCTAAAAAAAATTGTTAATTTATTTATCAAAAATTTTAAAATGGCTTTTTTCGTATAAATATAAAAAAAATTTTTTTTTTGTTTTGCTTAACTTAAATTAATTATTTTACTTAACATATTCACCGAATTTCACACTTTAAAACTCAAAAGCGGGATATTTAAACACAATCGAAGTTCTGATATTCAGACGTCAAAATAAGGTATGCAAACAATTTTTATTTATTTTATTTTTTAATCTATAATTCTGTCACTTACAACAACACAATATGTTGATTTCAGTTTCAGATGATTATTTTAAGCATATTTGTTCCCACTTCAAAACAAGGGGGGTTTTGTAAGCAAAAATATATATATATATAAATATCGTTTATGAAAAATAAGTACACTGTTATAAAGTTCATTCTTCTCCTAATAATCGCTGAAAATTTCGTATTGATCGGATAATTACCTGATTTTTGGTAGATTTTTAAAAAGACGGTCCGTCAAAAAGTACTGACCTGCCCCCCCCCGCAGTTTTGGCAGTGCCTAATATATATATATATATATATATATATATATATATATATATATATATATATATTTGTGTGTGTGTGTATATATATATATATATATATATATACATATATATTTATATATCTATAAAATTGAAATTGTGTCTGTCTGTGTGTGTACATTTCCCTACCAAATTACTCTGTCGGTTTTCAGTCTGCAGACTCGATATTTGACATAAGGAGTATTAAGATTTGGGAAATTTTTTAATTGATTTTTGGCCAGAAATTTTTGCTTCAAGTGCTTTATTGCTTCAAATATTTATTCATGCACATTTCTTTGATTCTTAGGCTTATTTATTTTTACTTTTATTTATTTATTTTTTTACATGGTGGTCACCCCTTTTCAAGGCCCAGAATCCACTCAGGGATAAGGGTTATTGTAAGTACAATACGCTAATGTGGAGATTTGATGAAGTGTTTACTTAAGGGGGCGGTTCATTAGGAATTTGTTAACGTTGGACTTGAAGACATCAAAGTTGTAGTCAGGTGGGAAGCAGGCAGACGGAACAGAGTTGCACAGGCGTGCAGTTCTAAGAAAGAAGCTTTGTTCATGGAAGCCACGTTTTGATTTAGGCACAGATAAAGAGTGGGGAAATTTTTCACAGTGGATTCAGCTAGACGGGTGTTTTTCGTGAAAGATTGGCGAGGGGGGAGGACCAGAGATTGGAGTTCAGACGAGCACCTGCCATGGAAATAACGATAAAACAAGGATAGGCTCGAAACGTCTCTTCTGTGGGAGAGAGGTTGCAGGGTAGAGAAAAGAGCATCCCCCACTAAGCCACGAAGTCTATTTTGTACTCTATCAAGGCAGGATAGGCTGTTTTAGCAGCTCCTGCCCAGATATGGCAGCAGAATTCCATCCCTGGACGTACTTGGCTTTTATATAGATAGAGAATTGCATCAATAGTGAGATATCTTCTGGAGCGGTAGAAGGATCCCACCATCTTTCCAGCGACCTTGGCAACAGACTTGATGTACGTGTTCCATTTCAGATCAGGAGTAAAGGTCAAACCCAGAAACTTATCAAACACGGGGCCTCTCCCAGACGAGAGCCATCCACCCAATTGATGCCAGATGGGGATCAGAGCATATCAAATTTTACGGGTTATTTAATGCGGATCTATATCAATGTTTTAAGTGTTTCAAGCTCCAATTTGTTTATATCTAAAAATATTAATTCATGGTGATTGGTTTGGTTGTTTTGTTTTACTATATATCAAGGTCGAATATTACATCGGCCGAAACGTTATGAAAAACACTTAAGAATAGAACAGTTGTCCGAATAATACAAATAATGCGAATTATCGACCTTCACCTAAACAATTCAGAAACGTTTTGGTGAAAGTTTATGCTAAGTTTGGTGGTTTTGTAGATGATTTTTTTTTGTGTGCCTTTGTAGAACATGATTGAGTTTTGCAAAGGGAACGGTATTACGTTTCTGAATTTTTTTAGATGAGGATGATTTATTCGTATTATTTGGATTCATCGGTCTACTGTTCTCAACTTGGGTTCCGTTTTCACAAAATGACAATCAAGATGAGAACAAAAGTCCGATGAATCCAACGGTGAAATGACAATGCATTTTAGCTGAAGAAGCCAGCATTAAAAAAAAGCCTGACTTTTTTTTAGCACTAATCAAATAATATCTAAAAAGAAAATGTTGTGATTCAGGATCAGATCAACGGAGAGTACCATCACTGTTTCTACAATAAGCATTTAAGTCGGCAGTTGTCGCCGGTGGTATGTTGTTAACGGTACGTTTTTCTAATCCCTCGACGCCAACAAAATATCAAAAAATGGTGTCAAAATCGGTATCACAACAAAAATCGTATATAAAAATTAATAATATGGTTTTTATTTAGCATAGCAAGAAATGCGAATGATGTTATTGTGTTGACGTATTTTTATATGTGCTTGTGCTGATTCAGCGCGAGAGTCAGAAAGGTGATAATGACCAAATCGTTCAAAGTTCGTAAGAATGTAAAAAGGTTTTGGAAAGAATATTTGGCAATAAAGTTAATGTTTGTAACTGATGGCATGGTCGCTAGGGCTGGACTCTCTCTCTCTCTATATATATTTGATAAAAAGCCGGAGAGCGAAATCTTTCTCTGATTGAGGCAAAATAAAACAAGAAGGAAAATATTACTTCTCGCTGATCTGCTACTTTCATGTGGAGAATTTAGATGAATGATGCGCGCGAAATTATGACGGAGCCAGTGGGGTTGTTTACAGCATGCTGACTTAGACTCCGACTGACTGGTTTTGGCGCGAAGTGCCCTTTTTATAGGTTTAAAATCGGCTCCCAGCGGAGGGTGTTAAGGAAATATATTTGAAATTCATTTTCTTCGTAATCTCATTGGATAAAACACACACACACACCCACACACATCTTTGTCACGTGAGGTTCTTTCAGCTACGTCGGTGAAACAAGATAAGTTTTAGTTTTGTGCACGGAAATGGCCTGGGTGTAGACAACAGCTGTACGCGCAACTGCAACGTTCCGTGTACAGCTACATTTAAAAGGTTAATTTTATCAGTTCTCAATTGTGTGTCTCTTTGGCGTGGAGGTAACGTGTCTAGAAGTTTTTTCCGCCTTAACCTCGATGCTTCGGGTTCGAACCTGCCTTCCTACCTACACCTTTTTTCCTCTTTTACACATTTTTTCCTGTTTTTTTCTTTACATTTGTTCGCGGTTTTGCTCTGTTTTGGTTTTTCCAATTTTTTTATAACATCGTGTTTTTTATAATATTAAAAATCCCCCCTCCAACATACAAACCTCCAAACACCCGGGCAACGCCGGGTACCCCCGGCTAGTAATTCATAATGATAAGTAATATATTTATCTTTTTATATATTTTACAAAGTACGTACAAAATATTGACAGTTATGGACTCGGACTGATTCTTTATAAAAATGTATGACTAAATATTACGTAAATGTTTTATGTACAACATTTCATTTCTCTATATTTTATGTAGCTAACTTATTATGGAAAGGTGACGGCGGGTCAATGTTAAGTTG
>NC_136501.1:59144817-59287317 GCF_053919585.1 Euprymna scolopes
CTAATGTTTAATGCCCCCCGCGATGCATTAATTGTATAGAAATATTTAATAAAATGCTCGTCAAATAATTAAATCATTAGAATGCCACAAAAATTTCCCACATTGAAAAATAAAACTGTATTTATTAAATCAAACGTTTACAAGTCATTTTTTCCAAACAACAACGAAAGTAACCTCATAATAGAATTGATTTTAAACGTTCTATATATTAAACGTATCTTAATTTGAAACACTTTAATAAAATTAGAATATTTTGTGTATCTCTTGTGTTTCTTTCACTCACAATGTACGAGATCTTGAGCGCGCACTACTATATAAACCGATTTATTTTGATAATTAAGCTCCAAAAATATTGAGCCGGGCGATACGTTTCCATTCGGAAAATAGTTCAATTCTGCCCATTATATGAATCTAGATGCTAATCCGGAGAGTGGAAATAATGGGGAGTATAAAAACCTAATGCGAACATCGTTGTTTCGTTAGAAAAAGGAAGTCGATATATATAAAAACGCGCTGAACTCAACGGCGTTGACTCCGTAAACATTCAATAGGCTTCCGTGAATGCTGATCGGTTCAATTTATTCTTAATGAAGTAATTGTCTGTCGAATTTCTGCTTCTGATATATGCCTATGAGAAGGAGTTGCTGTTTTACAATTGCACACCGTCAATCTGCAACAGGAAGATGAAACTTTCGCGTCACCAGAGAAAATTTTAGTCATAATAACAATATAATTTCCAACACTTATGAACAACAAAAAAAAGAAACTATAATTAAAAAAAAACTATATATATATATATATATATATATATATATATATATATATATATATATATATATATATACTAGACTCGCAGAGAGACCCAGAGGAGTCTTTGAAAGAATAATAGCACTGCGAATCACCACATCCCATAACCGTAACATCACTATCATCAAGGTCTATGCACCGACAATGACCTACCCAGACGAGGAAAAGGATGCTTTTTACTCTCAGCTGAAAGACACCATAGCAAACGTCCTTGCAGCGGATAAGCTAGTTCTCCTTAGTGACTTCAATGCTAGGATGGGCCATGACTACAATACATGGAGTCCTGTTCTCGGAAAGTTTGGAAAGGGAAATCCCAATTCAAATGGAGAACTGCTGCTTTATCTGTGCACGTAGTTTGAACTGGGAATTACGAACACTTACTTTCAACATTTAGATAACTCCTGGGAACATCCCAGGTCAAAGAGACGCCATCTCCTGTACTATGTTATCACAAGAAGGAAGGACCTCAAAGATGCCAAGAACACAAGAGCTATCCGAGGACCAGATTGTCAAACAGACTACTACCTAATCAAGACTACCTTCAAGTTCTCCATAAAACCTGTGTACAGCAGGGCGACAACGAAACGCAAGAGATAGAAAATGGCAAGATAGACTATAGTTTGCAATCAACTCAGCATTAGAACAAACCACCGATGATTCTGATTCACCAGAAAAAAATGTGGGACTTGCTAAGCAGGTCTGTATTCTCCGCTGCGGCAGAGGTACTTGGTTACACAAAAAAGCGCAATGTGCACTGGTTCAATGAGAATGAACAAGAGATTCGAGATGTAATAAATGAAAGAAACTAAGCATTAAAATAAAATCTAAGCAACCCGACTAGAGCAAACCAGAAGAAGCTGAAACAAGTGATGTCCAGAAAAAACTAAGAGAAATGGAAAACACCTGCTGGCTTAAAAAGGATGAAGATATGCAGAAGCGGAGGAAAACAATTCTGCAGGTTTCTTCAGATCACTGAAGGAAGTGTATGGCCCCAGATCCCAGATGACTAACACCCTTTTATCAGAAGATGGAAACACTATACTGACCCAACCAAAACAGATAATTCAAAGATGACAAGAGTACTTCGGCACCCTACTGAATGTACAATCCAATACGGATGAGGAGATCTTAAGCCACATAACAGTCTTCCCCCAGAAGATGGACCTGAATGACACACCAACTCTTGGAGAAGTAAGAGAAGCAATTGATAAAACTAAAATGAATAAATCTCCAGGAATTGACGGCATACCACCTGAAGTATACAAGTTCGGTGGAGAACAACTCATGAGAAAATTTCAGCAACTAATAGCAAAATTCTGGCAACAAGAAACGCTAGCACAAGAATTCAAAGATGTCATTATCATCCCAATCTACAAAAACAAAGGTGATCACAAAGACTGCAGCAATTACCGAGGTATATCTTCGCTGACCATTTCCGGGAAAATAAGGGCTAAAGTGGTGCAAGTACGGCTAGCCAGACGGGCGGAAAGGGTTCTAACCGAATCACAGTGTGGATTCAGGCATGAAAGATCTATAATAGATATGATTATCAGATTACGGCAGATTCAAGAAAAAGCAATTGAACAGTATTGGGAGCTCTACATAGTCTTTGTAGACTTCCGTAAAGCATTTGATACAGTTGATCGAAAAATGCTGTGGAAGGTCCTTAAAGTGTTTGGATGCCCCGATCACTTTGTGGAATTATCAAAACATTTCACGAAGGAACAAAAGGGAGAGTTGTAGTAGAGAATCTAGAAAGTGAACTCTTGGAAATAAACCACGGCATCAAATAAGGGTGCGTACTGGCCCCAACACTGTTCATCCAATTTCTGACAGCCGTCCTAATGCTGCTTCATTAAAGCATCGAAGAAGGTGTCTTCATCCACACACGCTTTGATGGGAAACTGTTCAACCTTGCAAGACTGAAGGCCAAGACCAATACAAGGAAGGAGATGATAACAGAACTACTGTTCGCAGACGACACTGCTCTGGTAGCTCACAATCAATCTCAGATGCAAAGGATAGTTGATACTGTCTCTCAAACAGCTAGGAAGATAGGCCTACAAATCAACATATAGAAGACTGAAGTGATGTATCAGCCCTCACCAGATAGCAACGACCAGCAAGAGCCTATAATAACACTCAACAGCAAGGTGCTAAAAGTTGTTGAAAACTTCAAATACCTTGGAAGCATTCTAAGCACTAATAACCGTGCTGACAAAGAAATAAGCTGCCGAATTTAAAGCGTATGTGGCTCCTTTGGCAAGCTAGAAAAAAGGCTTTGGGCAAGGGCTGATATCCGGCTAGCGACGAAGTGCAGAGTCTACAAAACCATCGTCCTGCCAGCCCTGCTCTACTCAGCAGACCTACACTCTGTATAGAGAACACGTAAGGAGATTGGAAGCCGTCCAACAGAGACACCTGATAAGGACCATGAAGATCAAAAGAGTGACTTTATACCAAACACGGAAGTTCTCGGGAGAGCAAAACTAAATAGTGTGGAAGCTACCCTTGCTACTACGCAACTACGATGGACCGGGCACATTACTAGAATGGAAGAAAACCGAATTCCAAAGATAATCTTCTACGGGAAACTGGAAAATGGAACCCGCATGGCAGGAGGTCAGAAGCTTCGCTACAAAGATGTAACAAAACGGCACATGAAGGCAATAAACATCAATGTCGAGAGTTGGGAGGAACAAGCCAAAGAAAGGAGTGGTTGGCGGAACAGTTTCCACAAAGGAAAGAAAGAAATAGAGAGAAAGATAGAAAAAGCCTTAATGCTGAGACACTATCGACGACACAACTCTGGCACCCACATATGCAGTGCCTGTGACCGGATGTTTCACACAGAAAGAGGACTATGCCAACACCGAAGGATAAAGCACTGAGGCCCCGACTAGTCATCGTCAAGACTGACGGACTGCATGATATATATATATATATATATATATATATATATATATATATATATATATATATATATATATATATATATATATAGGGTGACCCCAAAACCCAGAGCACATTCAATTGTTTTTCTGAGCATTTTACAGTCAACGGAGAAAAATGCCCAAAGACCCTAGTGTTTTGATGTGATGTTTTGAATATAATAAACTAGTTATGACCAAAGTTTCATTTCAATCGAACAAAACACTAAGAAACGGGGCCTAATTAGAGTTGGGTCCCCTTTATATACATATATATCTATAATATAAAGCTGAACGTCTGTGTGTGTGTGTGTGTGTGTGTGTGGTCACGAATAGGCTCCTATATGCTTGACTATTTAAAAAAAAACTGATTACATATAATGATAGAAGATGTATCGAGGATCAGGAATGGGTATGCTTGATCTTGCAGAACGGAGGTTCATAAAAATTGTGGAGTCTGCGTTCGCACCTGGCCCCCAAAGTATGTAAATAAAAAATGAAAAAAAAACGTTTACAAGGGTTTTTAATATAGATGCACATAAGAATACTTTGATAAGTATGTTTCAACTTAAATAGTGATGGTATAATAAAATTGTGGCGTCTCCGTTCGCGCGTGTACTCCATGGAAATATGGCACAAGCTTTAATAAAAACTTTTCATATCTATTTGCGTAAGTATACTTTGATAATTATGCTTCAGTTTGAAGAAATATGGTATAATAAAATTATTGGGTTTTCCTTCGCGCCTGACCTCCATAGAATGTAAATATGTCACAAAGTTTAACAAGTTTCTTTAAAAGGGGCGAGGTTCCATAATAACACCTTAAGTTTAATCTTAATTCACGTTAGGTTTTATTTATTTTTTGGAGTTGTATCATATTGTGTCGAATAAATTCACCTCATGAATTAACTTTCTTATTAAAGTGAAAGTCAAGAAAAAAATCGGAACTTTAGACAATTCTCGACACAAATTTTGCATAACTTTGTTTTTGTCCTTCTCCACATGCTCGTGGCATTCTTTCGAAAATAGATAAATAGATAAATAATAAAAAAATAAGAACGTTACTTGTTATCGTTTGAAAAGAAGGAAAAATCCTGCTCACGTGATTACGTGTGTTTTTAAAAAACATTTATATAACCTTTTTATTTTTATTCATATATATCTGTTTAAGCTTTTTTTGTCAGTGTACTAAGAAGGAATTCAGTTGATTACAACCCTTTCTGCGTGTTCTTTATATTACAATAGTATAACCCTTAATCCGACGGTGCAATACTACACCGTTCAATACTGTAAACTGAAATGAAGCTGTTCTGCTTGTAAAGGGCGCCATTTTCTTCTTATTCATATTTATATCGATTATTTGCTTTAAAAAACTAAAGTAATTTCATGTTAATTTTTTAATATCTGATTTTGCTGTTTCAGATTATTTTACTAAAGTAAGTAAAGCTTCATTATTTTTCAAAACTGTTTTTGTTTCTTTGTTGTTTGATATTTCGTCGATATTATTTAGTAAGAGTGTTTAGCAGAAAAGTCAACAAACGACTACGCGAAAACTAGATATACAAGAAATAAATGTTACTATAGTCAATAAAAGTTCAGTTCTTGTTCTTTTTGTTTTGAAATAGTTTTTAATGCTCTTTACTTGAAATAATTTCAGCGAACCGAAATTAAAGCGAAATTTTAGGCGATAACTACTTAAATAAATGTTTATATAAACTACACATGCCATAATCGAATATCCATCAAGTAAAAATAACGGAAAACATTAAAACATGTTTATAAATATTCCTTACGTTGACGCAATTCTCTTAAATTATTAAGGTAGAATGCTCAGGTACCCTCCTTCATATTGAAAACGGGGCTCTCCATTTCAAAGTTTGATTTTTTTTAAACAGGTTTGTGAATTAAAAAAAAAATTACAAACAACTTAAAAATCTAAACCAATGGACTTTTCTACCATAAAAGTAACTTTTATTGACTATGGTAACATTTATTTCTTGTATATTTATATTATTATATATATAACATTTTCTCTTTGTAAGGAAACGTCAAAGATTTGTTCGTCACTCTTGTTTACGAATGGAAACAAAGTTGATATAAAAATATATTTTCGCGAAAATTATCTTTACTTTCATCATATTTTGCTCAGGGTAAAATTTTTGAGTATAAAAACCTATCTCTTTACAACCCCCTCCTTTTCATAACCTATCTTACTTTGATCAATCACAGTCCATTTTCTGTAGTCTGTTTTTGAACCCAGTCAACGACGGGTACTTCTGCATGTATATATATATATATATATATATATATATATATATATATAGAGAGAGAGAGAGAGAGAGAGAGAGAGACAGAGAGAGAGAGAGATTGAGACAAAGAGAATCGATGTTTTCCCACCTGCCAGTTTCCATCCTACATCCGATGTGATAAGATGGACGAAACTCGCGTTTACGCAAGGGGCATTAATGCCTATTTTCCACACACATACACCCACATACATCCACTCATCTCTCTCTCTCTCTTTTTGTTACCTATATAATCATGTAGTTTTGTGCGTGTACTAGACGTTTAAGCCCTAAAATTAGGATAAGCGTGTTATACTAAACTACTAATTGCATATGGTTAATTTATACTATTTCTTGCATTACTTACTCCTACCTATAAGAAACTAACTTTTTTTTGCATAACATGGTCTGTGGGTTCAAACCCCGCACGTAAATTTCTTGATGTTGTTTTCGTTAACTGGATAGAGGTTTATAACATGTAAATTTTTAACAAAAACATTAGGTTCTCCCGAGTGCACTAATTTATTGCAGGGAGGCATGTGAAGCTTCCTCCCGGACGATTTCACAAATTTCGATGACAATAAAAATATGGGAGAGTGAAATATTCGTTGATCATCATTCAATCCCGAGCAACGTCGGGTCCCTCTGCTAGTATATATATATATATATATATATATATATATATATATATATATATATATATATATATATATACTTAGTGAATGAGTGTCATTCAGTTTATTATCCCGTGTATGGTAATGCGGGTTTATTTTAATGCTTGTGTAGGAATTTTTTTTGTCATCGCGCTTTAAGCTGTAGTTTTTAATTGAAAGCGTAAAATATGAAAAGTCGGAGTTCCTTAAATAAGACCTAAGTAGACGTCTTCCTTAATTAACGTAATCATAACTCTGAATGGACATAATGAGTTCTCCCCCCTTTCTTCTTGTTCTTCTTCATCTTTGTTCGGTTCTCCATTCGTAATTGTTTTGCTCTCATTTCGTTTCACTTTACATTTTAATTAATTCTTTTCTTTTTCTTTTTATCGGATTTTCGTTTATTTTCTATTTTTCAATTTTCAGTTTGGCAGATTTGCTAACCAGATCTTTTTACTTTTTCCATTCCTTTAGCAATTTGTCATCATTCAAATTACCTTGTCAGCTGGAGATACTAAAGAAGTCTTCCATTAGAAGGAAATAGAAATTCTCTACATGAATTATTTAATAATTGAGTATGTATACAAACTTACGTACTTTCTCTTCCTCTCTCTTTAACACACCCAAATATAAATATATATATATATATATATATATATATATATATATATATATATATATATATATATATATACTCCTTATTTGGTTTTACATAAGAAGTAATATGTTGCTACACAGTCATGAGCATGTTTCCGTCAGCTAGTTACTAGTAACTAGAGACCTCTTCAGGCGATACAGCTTATACAAAAGCAAAGTTTGCAATTTTTAATAGTATACCCTGCGCTACTTCCGTATTTATTGAGCTACTTCCGTATTTATTGAGCTACTTCTGTATTTATTGAGCACTCTTGTATTAACCTTGTTACACTTCATTGGTCACTCAACCCCTGCAAAACAATAACCTCAGATTATATATATATATATATATATATATATATATATATATATATATATATATATATATATATAACTCAAATGACATTGTAAAGAGTGTTACGACTTCCGGTTGCGCATGCGTATATAAACATAAACCCATAACCTAATACGGAAATGAACGATGCAAAAAGCAAGCAGAAAGTATTACCAATTGTTTATTTGGATAATTTAAACGCGAAAGAAAAAAAATTGGGACGCTGAAAACGTACACAGTAAAACAATACATTTTATTCCCGCGTTAATTATATATTTGTAACGCAAATAAAAAGAACATATTCACAAATAAATAATCAACGCGACAATAAAACGCATTGTTTTACTGTGTACGTTTTAAGCGTCCCAGTTTTGTTCACGTTTAAATTATCCAAATAAACACTTGTTAATACTTTCTGCATTTTTTTTACATCCTTAATTTTCGTTACGTTTAAGTTATTTTAACGCAATTTTCTTACAAATAAATCTACTGTAACCCGTCGGCAAATAAGAGCCTTTTACAACGGCGATTTACCACCCGCCTTCTTTTTTTTTTAATTTATTCTCCATTTTTTAATACACCTGTCTTAAAAAACAGTCATCAATTTTCTTTTACACTACCAACATAAATAAATAACCCCGAAAATATGTGTTTTTTATCTGCGTTACGACTAAATAATCAACGCGACAATAAAACCTATTGTTTCAATGTGTACGTGTTCAGCGTCGCAATTGTTATTTTTTCCGCGTTTAAATTAAACGATATATCAAAATTTGAATTAAGTATTATGGCATCTATTCAGTGCACATTTACCAATTAATGTAACGACTCATAGATATCTATCTATATTCTTTTTTCATTTTAATATACTTTTATAGAAATGTTTATGTTATGTAAAAAAAAACTATTTTCTTGCGTCACAAGTGTCACACTCATACATTAATTCAATAGCTGATATAACATACTGATCCAACGGGTTACGACTAGTCTAGTATATATATATATATATATATATATATATATATATATATATATATATATATATAATTACTTCATTTAATCACATAAATTAATATACAAAGATATGTTATGCGTAAAATTTTCAGTAATTACTTCAACACATGCTCAATGCATCAGTAGAGCTAGGTAGTAAGTTATGAAAATACATATGACAATTAAGCTACATGGAATATTCCGCGTTTCATTGTCGTGAAAATTCGTCAGGCTTAAGTGTATAAGTCTGACGAATTCTCACGAAATGAAACGCGAAATATTCTGTGTAATTGAGTTCTTTTTTTTATCTCGCTTTATATATATATATATATATATATATATATATATATAAAGTGACCACCTTCTATATATCCACATAAATGTATATATATAAATAAATATAATATGTGTATATATATATATATATATATATATATATATATATATATATATATATATATATAGAGAGAGAGAGAGAGAGAGAGACACGGACAATAACCTTCGAAAAATCCGACTCAAGGAACTACGAATAAATTTAAGAAAAAGAAAATACCCATCACAACTTATAGACAAAGGGATCCAACTTGCGACAAATATACCAGTAGAAGATTTGAGAACCCCTAAAGAACGAAACAAAGAACAAATCCTAACATACGTCTCCACACACAACACAAACAACCCTGAACTTTTCACAGAGATAACGAAAAACCTCGTCCTACTTAACCAAAACAGCAAACTAAACAATTTCCTTAAAACAACAAAAATAATAAAAAGCAAACGCCAACCCAAAAACCTAAAACGCATTCTTACCTCATCCAAACTCAATCAAGACGCAACAAAAGGAGTCACAAAATGCAACAAACAACGATGTGGAGTCTGCAACATAATATTAGAGGGAAACACATACACATTTGCGAACCCCATACAAACATTCAAAATTAAAAAAAAACCTAGATTGCACCTCAAAAAACGTGATCTATGTAATAAAATGTCCAGATTGCGATAAATCCTACATAGGCGCTACAAAAAACCTTAGTAATAGAGTAGCCCTACACCGATCCAACATCAAAATCGCGGAAAATAGACACCTACATGTATCACAACATATACACGCATGCAGTGGAGGCAGATTCGAGATAATGCCCATCTTCCAAACTGACAACTACTTCTACTTGCTAACTCAAGAAAAAAATTTCATAACAAAGTTTAACCCCGCCTTAAACGTCTCTCCATAATTATACACATAAATAGGCAAAACACAAAATACACTTACACGCATGCATGCTTGGGTAGGTGTGCACCCTCACACACGAAACAACAAAAAAGCACAATAAGGCACACGCACACTTTCGCGGGTGCGCGCGCCCATACCTAGTACAGTACCATTTCTCTTAACTAAACAAACAACTAGAAATTAAACGTATGTATGTGTGTGTGCGCGCGTGTGTGCGTGTGTATATGTGTATGTGCGTGGGTGTACACATATGATTGTGTATGCGTGTGTGTATAATTATATATCATCTGTTATCTATGCTACATCTTGTTTGTATGTATACGTGCACTTATGTTTTGGTGACCGAATCCATGTATGCATATGTGCATGAATTGGAAAGGAAACTTCAACCAATATATACATAAGGTGGGATGTATAAATATGTATGTGTGTGTGGGATTGTGAGTGCATGTGCCCATATATATATATATATATGGGTGGATGAGTGTATACACATCCGTATGTATGTGTGTGTATGTATGTATATATACATATGTATGCACATGTATGAGTGGGTAAATGTGTTCGTGTGAATATGGATATACGCGTATGTGTGAGCCCCTGCATATGTCTGTGTGTGTGCATGTGTGTGTGTATGTGTATGTGCCTACATAGTATGTGGATGTTTGTGAGTGTATGTGCACATACATATATGTGTGTACATATATGTGTGTATGTGCGTGTATGTGTGTGTATATATATCTTCTACCTATTATTCTCCATCTTACTTGTGTGTGTGTGTGGGTGCGTGTACGTATGTCTGAATGATCAAGCGCATATATACATGCGTGTTTTGGTAGGAGGAAAAAAAAAAGTGTGTATATATATATATATATATATATATATATATATATAAAATAAAAAATAAAAAAAATAAAAATAATTGTTAGCGGTGGATGTATGCGAGTACGTGTGTGAGTGTGTAGGTGGGTATGTATATGTGTATATATGTATGATCCTACATATATTTCTATGTATGTACGTGTGTGTATGTGTGTGTGTGCCTGTGTGCGTGTGCATGTGTACATGTACATGAATATATATGTATGCGTATGGAATTGTGTGTGAGTGTATGCTATACATGGGGAAAGAAAGTCTTTAATAAATAAAAAAGAACCCTAAAGAAGCCATAAAAACCTTCACCATATGGACTAAAAAACACTCTTTGAAACTAACTTTGACCGGTCACAGTGAAACACTTACAGTTGGAGACAGAATGTCTAAACACTGAACACACGCATCGCACCACTATGAAAAACATATTTAATATCAGCGGAGGCATATCCACAAACTCCCATTTTAAAGAAAAACTTTTTACGAAAATATCTGAAGAGAGCACACCCTAAGCTCGAAACGCGTTATAAAAATATTTTAAAATAAAAATATGATGAAAACCTTTTAAAAAAACCCACAATTGTTGATGGCTACACTCTTTTTAATATACATTTTTTCTCTCGTTGGAACTACACAACCATCACTTTAAACATATATATATATATATATATATATATATATATATATATATATATATGTATGTATATTTTTTAGCTTAGTTTAGTTTCTCTTTCTCTCTCTTTCTCTCGCCCTCTCTCTCAATATATTCATACGTGTATATATATATATATATGTATGTATATTTTTAGCTTAGTTTAGTTTCGTATATGCAAACATGTATAATAGTTTATAATTTGTTGATATTAGTTTCATAAGCATGTATACTCAACTTAGAATTAGTAGATTTGCTAATTACTAAATAAAACATTTTGGTGGAAGATTTATAAATTAATTAAAATTGTTAGTACGAATAGTTGAGTTTAATGACTTCGTTTGATAAAAATTCAATATGGCGTAATGGAAAAATATAAACGTATCTGCAGCTTCTCTTCCAATTTTCGGATTTTTACTATATCAAATCACATTTCAATTCCTTTTGACGGATTGATTGCTGCTATTTCTTCTGATGAGTTCAGAGCATAATAGATTCTCTGATTGATATAATAATTGATTGATTTTGCGCTACGAAATAGATACTGCAAAGAATTGTATAACTCAACTGAATTAAAGGAATAAATTATAAGATGGTCAACATCATGAATTTTGGAATATAACTTTTTGTCATTTATTCTCTATATTTGTATGTATATATTTAAACCAAGATTATATAGAAGCTTCTGCATTACTAAACTTTTTTTTTTCTGTTTTTCATTTTTCTTATAATTTTTTTTTTTGTGCAGGAATCGAAAATGTTGATGAAAGTCTCATATGTATTTCTTTTGTGAACGTTTTCTCCGTTCTCCAGCATCATCAGGAAATGTGTAATAGACTATGCGGGTACTGGAATAACAAATGTAGTAGAAGTATGGTACCGCTAAGCGGATAGTTTCCGGCTTTGAAGCAAAGTGGCGAGCCGGCTACGGGGTCAGTTACTGGCCGCGTGGAGAGAGAAAGTGGGCGATGGTTTACGATGAGCATTTTTAAGCGTTTGTGCTTCTGTGATGAGTGGCTGTGTTAATTGTAGACTTTAGAGTTTTTATATAGAATATATTCGAGAATTCTCAGCGTTTTTATTTATTACACATTTTTCTCGTGAAGAATTGTCTTTGTGTTTTGGACTAGGATTTGTTTGACTTCGAATAAGGAATTGTTATGTTTATTTTAGATTTTGGAAGATGTGTGAATGTGAAAAAGTAAAAAATGCGAGAGGAATGGGCTGGTAAAAATATAAAGGCGCTGTGAAAAGTGACAGAAAATGGGGGAGAAGGAAAGAAGGAACGTTAAATAGATGGCTAATTAGAGAGAAAGACAGAGTGAGATAAAGACAGAGTGAGAGAGAGAGAAAAGAGAGACAGAGAAAGATAGAGGGTGAAAAAGGGTGTTATTTTTTAGATGTTACACACACGATTTTAGTTTTCTATTCTGTTATTGTATTGCCCCGGTATCCCTGTTTGAAAAAATATATATTTCGTAAATATCTCTGCATTTTTACCTACGAGAGTACTTCTAGTTGGTCTTTATTTATGTCACAATTTGAAAGAGTAAGAAAAATCATCAACAGAATGGGCCATGTTTGAATGAAAGGTCATTTTGATACTGACAGAAATAATAATAATAATAATAATAATAATAATAATATAATAATAATAATAATAATAATAATAACAATAACAACAACAATAATAATAATAATAATAATAATAATAATAATAATAATAATAATAATAATAATAATAATAATAACATTTTGATACTGACAGAAAGTGACAAGTCGATATGCTGATCTAAGTAGCTAAAAAAATCAGACCGGCTCTCTTGAAAGAAACGAACTATAATAATAATAATAATAATAATAATAATAATAATAATAATAATAATAATAATAATAATAATAATAATAATGATAATAATAATAATAATTACTTATTGAACAAAACCAGTTCAATCGTTTTACACAATGTTGTCTGATATTAAAACAAAACGCATTAGCACTTTTTTCTTTTGTGTCTTTAATCCATTTTATTTTATTTATTTTATTTTTTTTTTGCCCGTCAATAATAATGGCCATTTTAGAATTGGCGACCTCTATTTCTTTTCCTTTCGAAATACATACACCTACTCTACTCTACATACATATATTGCAATCATGTGCACGCACATATGAAACCCACTATAAAACACAATAAGAAACAAACACACACAACGACAGACCCATCTAGATATACTATAATGGTGTAGACGTATGCAATTTCACGACCCACCTACAGACATGAAAATAGACTTTATACGCACACATGTTATAATCCATCAAAGAAAAATTAAAACAGACTATTAAACACACACGCGTGTGCGCACACACACATACACACACAAATGACTCATGTACACATACTCTTAAGTTAAGCAGGTTTGTCATTTTTCGCTCCACATACGCAAATATATGAATACATTTTCAAGAAAAAATCTACTATGACCCGCCGCAGGCACTTCTAAACACACTATAAAATACACACACACGCGCGGTACAGATACATCTACACCTAATCTAAGTCGGTGTTCGGGCCAAGATCAAAGTGTAGTATCTGACCTTCAGATGCTCTACTTCAATTTCTTGTTCTCTCGCTGTGGTAGAGCAATCATTCACGACTGAGATAATTTTTAATTTTTGTTCCCTTTCTCCACGTTAAAAAAAAAACCCTGGTGTCTAACTCTGTCCCATCGGGAGGCATTGTAAATAGGTATTCCAAGAGTAAGATTATAAGCGCTTTCTGGACCCATATACCACATCTGAAAATACACTTCAGCAGTACTATCATTCCATGAGTACACATACACACACACAGTTATTACTTACGAAATGTACTCACACAGTTGTCCATTTATCTACACATACATACACACAACATCTAAATATTTGTCTTGTAGCACACATGGCCATTCGGAATATAAATTTCGTATCTACTTTTAGACGAATTTATATTTTCATGACACGTGCTCAACTCAGCTTATGTTTATGCTCTCTTCCAGCAGAATATGCGCCGCAAACACTCCTCTAGTTACAACTCCCAACAGCAATTTCCGTTATTCGGTATCTGTGCCTAAAACTTAATGTAAATTCCATGAGCAAAGTTTCTTTTTTTAGAACAACTCGTTTGTGTATACATATTTTTATTTTAATTTTTACGGGCTAATATCCTCATCTCCATAGTTGTTGTTTTGTAAAGTGGTTAAGCGCAACAGCATAGGAATTGTAACTGTATGGCCTTTTCTTAGTTGCTGTCTCTTCACATTTTGGCCAACTAATCCTCTTGCTGGCTTTGGGTAGGATTGAAACCGCTATATTCAGACAATTTTCACTTGGAACAGTAGAGATTCAACGATTGTATCCACTGCACCACGGGCCCCGAAAGGGCGATCAAGATTGAATTTTACGGTTTTATAACTTTTCAGTGTTGTGTTCCTAAGCGTATCTGTACCGTCCGAATTAACTACCTGAAGAAAGCTTGGTGATGAGTTGGCGGAAACATAGTGAAACACTAAGAACTACAAAGATGAGGATAAAAATCCGAAAAAAAAACAAAAAAACAAACAAATGAATACACAAATTATGAAGCCTCATCTCATAGATTAAATAATAATAATAATAATAATAATAATAATAATAATAATAATAATAATAATAATAATAATAAAAATAACCACCCGTTTGTTGAAGACAATACCGCGAAGCTGCTTCATCGCTATTTTCAAAACTAATATAAACAAGTTACTGTTGCGCCATCCTTACAAAACAGAAATACTAACTGAGCTCCACAATACCGATCACCAAGTTGTTGCCTCATCGACCATCTGATACTCCTTAACTTTATCCTCACGTGGCCTTTAAGCCTTGCTAGGCGGTGAACCCATATACTAAAACTCAGTCTATGCACCACACATAGTTTCCATCTACAAACACATTAATTTAAAACATTTCACATACAATCATTAGACATACGCATACGTTATACTCCAAAATAATGGCTCCTATTTTTTTCATTCCGGCTGAATAAATCAACGTATTTATTATTAACCTGAATGTTTCATCTCTCTGTTGTAGATATTGACGGTGTGGGACTCACAGAAAGCAATGACATGATTCACACGCAGAGATGCGTGATTGAATTCCTTCATGCAGTAAAATTAAAACGATCACAATTCCATGGAGGCATATTGAACGTTTACGAAACCGGTGAAGTTTATGTCAAAACAGTTGGGAGATGGGTTCGTCGATTACAGAGTAGCTATGTACATGTCTTCATGTACAAAGTTCTATAAAAATAAAAACCGAAGATAAAACGTATTTCACTTGCAATTTATGAAAAAGCTAGCAAACATATCTAAAGTGATTACCAGAAAGCGATTAGGAGAGAGCTGGGAAAGGATTCAAAAGGGGCGGGGATTGAGAACCAAGGAAAAGGAAGAAGCAAGTGATGGAGGAGGAAGGCGTTGGTCTTCGCCAGCACCACCATCAATGATCGCTTAAAAAATAAAATAGTTTTCTCGTTTACACTATTAAAACAGCAAAAAAGATCGATTGTTTGATTTTAATAACGATCTTTTTGGACGTCAATTTTCAGATAATGACCATGTCCAAACCATGTTGCAGCAGGATCTTGAGCCAAAGCTACACCAAGAGGCGCGCAAATAGAAGTTTCTCTTCATATCTTGATCATGTTGACAAATATTGCAGCCAGGAGACGCGAGAATCTATCGAAGGAGCAGAACGACACTGTTTACCCATTCCACCGCAAATTATAGCACGTGTTTATCAAGATTTTTTTCGAAATGTCCTGGTAGATAAAATGCGGCGGTGTTGTGGACAAGCCTGGGCACGAGTCGGGGATATATGTTGAGGACAGTTGGCCGTCCTCTTTACCGGAGTGCAACCACGTCAATATTTATTTTGGAACATGATCGAGCCCAAAACCAATAAGCACGCCGACAACACGAGGCTGCCATTATTTAGGCGTCCGCCGTTATAAACAACGTCTCCATTAAGATGAAATCTACCTTTAAAAAACACTGTTATATGTTTCTTTTCTTTCGCAGATTTTATCGATATCCAATCGATTAGGATAGATTATTTCTTGTATCTCTGATATTAATATGCATTCCAATTTACGAAATTGTGTGTACTGTATTGAAACTGATAAATACAGCAGCCCTGTGCTTGACTGAACTCAAATCTATGGTTCCCTGTGCCAAACTTTTACAAAAACACTCGACTATTCACAACAACTATAAACGATTTTCCCCACTCCCCGTTCCACAATCTAAACGCTGATACCGTGAACAAAGTTTCTTTCCCAGAACTTCCCGCCTGTGAAACACTGTTCCGCTAGCATGCCTCTCGTTGAAATATAATATGGTAGCCTTCAAATCCAATGTAAACAAGTTCTTATTGATCCATCCCTATATTGTACCTAATTTATACTATTAACGATTACTACACTACCACCTTACATTCATTAACATTTATCCTCGAGTAGTCATCGGACCTTGATAAACGATGAATCCGAAGTAATAAAAAAGATCTTGTCACTAAGGGTCACGTAACCTTCCAATGTCATATGTGTCTCACCGGCTACCTGCCATTCGTTTTCAGTATAAATCGTGCTTCTTATTTTGAACGTAACATTGGTACTTTTTTCTATTTCGATTAGCAAAATTATTGCCGCGGGATTTATAATTAGAGCTAGGACAACAGCATATTATTCTCATTGTTTTGACTCTCGGGTGTGTATCCCTTCATATCTCATATGCTTTTAAATAGAGTGATGTGATTCTCGGTTGATTAACTGTGTCTGTGTCGGATATATACTCTAGAGTCAAAACAACGAAAAGAATATTCTGTTGTCACAGCCCTATTCATAAGATTTGTCGAAATGTGAATATATTTTATTTCCCAAAAAATAAAAAAAAATTACTTTTAGATAAGAACAATTAAAAATGAGTACTTGTTTCCGGGAAATACTGTGAAGTTTTATAATCGTTAATAAACTTAACACGTAACTTTAATTTGGTTGCCTTTTGTTTTAGTCATATACAATTTTACATTGACAATTCTTGTTTTCATTTTGTAATTTTATTGAGTAAGCAGTAAAGATGCCCGCGCATCGCACGGGGCTTTTCTGCACACTTAGGTACGCGATTTGTGGGAACCTTTCCAGTAAGTGGATGTTTTAAGAGGAAAGTAAATTTCAATTCACTGCTTAAATCTTATCTAACACATTGAATACTAAAAACATACCCCAATAAGATCATATCACTACATTTCTGGTTCTTTGATTTGGAGCCAGAATGTAGAGTTTTTCTGAACTTCCTGTCCTGATGGAGACGTAGAACATACTGTGACTGAAGCAGTCTGATGTCAGGTCTACGCCAATGGTTTTAAACGTCTGACCTTGACTTTTATTTATGCTCATTGCAAAACACACCTTCACAGGAAACATTTCTAGATAGTACAATTATAACAACGCCCCAACATCCCCCACCGGCCGCCGCCGACATAAAACCCATAAAAATCGACAATTCAAGGGTAAATTCCGAGAGGTCGGTAAACTAAAAAAATACCGATTTATGGTAATAATTATACTATAGCAATGTATGTGATATCATATATGGTAAAAAATTATATTTTATATTGAATCTATATAATTATAAACTCAAATAACCTTGTAACGGGTATTGCAACCCCACATCCGGTTTACGACTTCCGATTGCGTATGCGTACATAAACATAAAAACATAACAGCGTAAACAAATAAACATAAATCGCTACATTTGCAGAATTTGACCTGCGCAGTAAAATATTAACGTTATTATTTAGAAATTATTATTTAACATGGGAAGGGTGGGGATGTTTTGCAACTATTCCGTATTACAACTATACTGTCACAATTTTCTTACAAATAAATCAACTTTAACCCGTTGACAACGTATTTTTTACTGTGTACGTTTTTAGCGTCCCAGTTGTTTTTTTTTTCGCGTTTAAATTATCAAAAAAAAAAAAAAATGTTAATACTTTCTGCATTTTTTTACATCGGTCATTTCCGTATTACGTTTAAGTTATTTTAACGCAATTTTATTACAAATAAATCTACATTAACCCGCTGACAACCATAAGAGCATTTTACAAGGTATTGTTTTACTGTGTACGTTTTCAGCGTCCCAATTTTTTTTTCGCGTTTAAATTAAAAGATATATAAATTTTGAATTTAACTTTAAGTAATATGCTATCTGTTCAGTGCACATTTACCTATAAATATGGCAAAAATAAACACTTATTGTTCAATGGCTGTAATTTTATTCATAAAAAAAACAATTATAAACAGAACGATGAATTATATCGGCGTAAAAAAAAATCCCCGGATAACTCAGCAATAACAAATAAAAAAGAGTTGTAGTCATGCAGAGGGTGATCCAGACGTAACTCAGCGCACGCCCGGCTTTCTCCGGAACATTACGTCAACAGCCGGAATAAACAGAGCGTCGCCGAAAACATTAAGCCGTTTGACGAAATAT
This sequence comes from Euprymna scolopes, assembly GCF_053919585.1. Classification (NCBI taxonomy): domain Eukaryota; kingdom Metazoa; phylum Mollusca; class Cephalopoda; order Sepiida; family Sepiolidae; genus Euprymna; species Euprymna scolopes. The sequence continues at coordinate 59,163,789 of NC_136501.1, forward strand.
AAAGCTGAACCAATGACAATATAGCGCGATGGTTTTCAACGCGATGCGCGTTCGCGCGAGTTGAAAATTCAAAGCAGCAGACGACAATTTGGAAGAGGAAGAAAAGAAAAAAATAGTAAAAAAAAAAAAGCACATCATTTTGTACTTTAACATCAGAACCCCCCCCCAAAAAAAAAAAAAACATGAATTTTACAGCTTAAGTGAGCAGCTGGAAACACCAACAGAAGTCCTCGAAAAAATTACTGGCACGGACGAAAACGTGTGCATCATGTGGACAAGGAAAGGTAAGCGATGGCTATGCCTGGAGGGGTCAGGCTACCACATGCCGAATATTTACATCATCCAGACTAGTACCTTTTTTTGCCAAGTCTAGGCCTACAATTGCCATTGTGGGCGTTTGAGCGCGTAACACAGAAAGACCTCCAGCGCGAATGCGGAATACGATTTACGCACACACACCAATAAAACAACGGTCTGAGGAAACAACAACAATATCTGTTTTAATATGAAAAAAAAAAAAACAAAATATCCATCCCACCCTGTTTTGTTTCAATTTTTCTAGTTTTCAGGTTTTCCTTGAGAAAAATAAATAAATTAAAAAAAATAAAAATAACACTAAAAAAAAAATAATTTTTTTTCAATTTTTCTTGAAAAAAAAAAACTTTACCAAAAAAAAGTATTTATCTGACTTACCTTTGAACCTTTTTTCGAACAAAAAATCGGTCAATGTCAAGTTTCTTTTCAACTCCTCAAAAAACATTTTTAAAGGTGTTCTGTGGTGCTGGAAACGAAATTTGGAGCAGATAAGTAGTTTTCATGATATGAAGACATATTTTTCAAAAAGTGGGGATCACTTTCCTATATAAATTTAACGTAAAATGAGCACCCACCTTCTGGCACGTAGTAATTTCTTCATATCAAAACAAAGTTAACTGATATTCGTTTTCAGCATCTCCGAAAACCGGCGCTGTTTTTTTTTGTTTTACTAAGATTCGTTCATTTTTTCATCTCATAATTTAGGACGCTAATTATGCTGTCAGTAAGTTTACAAAAACATACTTTTTTTTTCATTATACAACTTGTATAGTTGTTAACAGGTGCATCAGCAGTTAAATATTTCACAAAAATTCTGTTTACATTAAGGGGCTCTGGAGCCCCATAATGTAAACAGAATTTATGTGAAATATTAAACGATTCTGCTTTAATGGTTGAATGGCTAATGTCGGCACGTTACGTACGGAAAAACAGTTAATTCAACTACAGAAGCACCTGTTAAAAACTATACAAGTTCTATAATTGAATACCCACATAAAAAAAAAACGCTCATGCAAGCTTACTGACGGCATTATTAGCCTTCTAACTTATAAAAAAAATGAACGAATTTCTTAGTTATAAAAACAAAAACAAAAACAGCGCCGGTTTTTGGGGGTGCTAAAAACGAAAATCACAGTTTAATTTGTTTTATGATATGAAGAAATTGTTAGGTGGGCAGAAAGTGGGTGCTCATTTTATGTCAAATTTATATAGGACAGTGATCATCGACCTTTTGAAAAAGTAATTTCTTCATATCATGCCCCAAATTTAAATGTGATATTCGTTTTCAGCACCACAGGAGAGACGTTGAGAGCCTTCGTTTTATCGTTACTTTCATGGCAGGTGCTCGTCTGAGCTCCAATCCCTCGCCGATCTTTCACGAAAAACATCCGTCTAGCTGAAACCACTGTCAAAAATTTTCCCCACCCTGTATCTGTGCCAAAACCAAAACGTAGATTCCATGAACAAATCTTCTTTCTTAGAAGTGCACGCCTGTGGAACTCTTTTCCGTCTGCCTGTTTCCCACTTGACTGCAACTTGTATGCCTTCAAGTCCAACATAAACAAATTCCTGATTAACCGCTCACTTAAGTAGACACTTTATCAAATCTTTACATTAACGTACTGTACACGCATTAACCCTTATCCCTGAGTGACTTCCTGGCCTTGATAAGTGGTGATCACCTTGTAAAAAAAAAACAAAAAAACAAAACGTCGTAAACCTATAAAAGTCGTTATTTTAAAGTTTTTTGAGGAGTTGGAAAGAAACTTGATATTGACCAAAAAATGTTTAACATTATTTATCTAAAAATATATGGTGCTAATGCAGAGAGTGATCCGCGCTATTTTTTGAAATCGTATGTCCACGTTTAATTAAAGTTTTATGAAATGTTTTTTATTCAATTGTAAGGTGAAAGTACAGAATAGGTACAAAACACCCTCCCCTCCCCATGTTAAGAATGGCTTTTTAAATAATAACGTAATTATTTCAGCACGGATCACTCTCTGCATGAGTACCAAATATATATATATATATATATATATATATATATATATATATATATATATATATATATATATAGCAAAAACAAAACAAAACAAAAATATGATTATAAAATTTTTCTTTATAGTTAATAAAATTTAAAATTTAAGATAGGTTTTCTTTTCTTGTTATGCTTTCATTGGCGACGCTCGGATTAATTTCCTCAGCGACGCTCGGTTTACTCCGGTTGTTGGCGTCATGTTCCGGAGAAAGCCGGGTGGACTCTGAGTTCACTCTCTGCATGAGTACCAAAATGTTACTTAAAAATTAAGAATAAGCGAAAAAAAAATTACCTCCGAATTAAAAATAAAAATAATAATTCAACTTAAAGAATATTTCGAAATGAAAACAAATCTATTATAGAAAATATTTAATAACGTGCTCAAAGAATTAAACTATCACAGTTATTACCCTTGGTTTTCTGGTTTGAAAATTAAAAGGTTTCAGATTTACGATAATAATAAGTAAATTTAAGTTAAATTAAATATCAATTGAAATGAAAACTAAATAATTTCATTTTAACTTCCATTTTTAAATAGTACAGTATTAACGAGGCTAATATTGCGAATAAGTAATATAATCGAGCTAATTATTTAAAATGATTTAATGTAATATGCTAATAACCATAACTCAGTCGGTGTATATGTGATGTGAAGAATGCTATATCTAGAAGTTAAGCATAAAAACAAAGGTCTCCTTTGACAGAAGTATCCTATAATGGGCATTAATATTTCTTGACCAGGAGAGGTGTACACACACTATAGGCACTTTATATTTCTTTGATCATAGGGAGTTGTACACACAGACGAACGCTATTACTATATATATATAGAAGCGCAGTTTAAATCAAATCGTATTCTTTTATTTTCTTTTTTAATGCAATGTTTCAAGTAAATAATAAGCGAATTTTAGTCTGTTAATTACATGAAAAAAAAACAACAATACGTTTATTTACAGAAACAAAACAGAAAACTTTTCTTTTGAATTAATTCTCATTTTTTAAAAATTAACATTAAATAAGTTTGGTTTCGTTATAAATCCTGTTTCTTATTTTTCTTTTTTCAATTTAAGTTTAAAAAAAAAAAATTCTAATGTTTTTATAAAAAAAGCTCTCATTCATTATCGATAGTTTGATTGCTCGACAAATCTTGCTTGCTAGCATTTGCTTCAAATTCTATCCTTTGTGATTAGAGTTTGGGAATTTCCCCTACGACTAATAATATTATTCACCGTTATCATGGGCAACTAAAAAAATATTACAATCTCAACATGTTAAATAAAGAATTGCTGAGCAGAGTGTTTTGTCCCAGCGAGTTTTCGAGAATAACAAAGTATTCGACGGTTATATGTTTTTTTTAAAGGAAAAAGCAAATTAAAAGCGGAACGATCCTAATTTATATACATCATTCGAAACATTGTTAATTAGCCATGAAAAACCCAAGCATTTTATGAGAAAAATTCACTTCCAACTCCACACTTTGTGATCGGATCCATTGCCTTTCAGAATTTCTTCGGTGAAGAAGTTTCTAAATGATATTTACGTGACGATCATCTAACTTGTTCACAAAAAAAAAACAAAAAAAAAAACAACAACAACAACAAAAACTGTAATCTGTATCCTTTAGTGTATTCTATGAGGATATCTTATTTGGCGGACCTGAAAAAGCTTGCCCCCTTCTTTTTTATTTTCAATCTTTTCAGTGGATTATGATCAAATGGACATTAGTTTACTAGATTATAAAAAAAAAATCAATATTTAAATATTTGAAAGTGGTGCACAGTTTCTAATGCAACGTAAATCGATCACCCATTTTAGAACAATTAAACGCTTTAAATAAGATTTCGCGAATTTAACCCTTTTTTAAGCAGTTTAGCGGTTTTTGAATTTCTTTTAATGGCTAACCTACTTGAAAATTTGGCCTAAAAACGTCTAATGGTTATAAAATGGATGATCAATTTACTAGAACGTTGCATTAGAAACTGCGCATCCCCTACACATATTTAAATATTGACTTTTTTCATTTTCTTTTTGATAATATGGTAGATTAGTGTACATTCAATAATAATCTGTTTAAAAAATGAAAAAAAAAAATTAAAGAAGACGAAAATTAAAAAAAAAAAATAGAAAATGGGAAAGCTCCATCAGGTCAGTGTCTTATCTTAATCAATTTTAGCCAAGGACTATATCTAATTTTAGTCGGCTTTTACAAATAATTTAGTGGATGTAGCTTACTATGCAATGTCTTTTCATTTTTCGGATGAATTGTTTATTGCCGGAACAAACAGTGTTAAATATTCTTCGGACAACATTACAAATTTTGCGCTTTTATTTAAAAAAAAAAATTATACCTCTTTTACTCCCTAATAAGGCGCATTGCAATTTGAAGGTACAAGCCTACTATTTCGAATCATGTTTAACAGTGGACCGTGGGGCGTTGAATAGCGAGATGTCTATGCACATTACCTTTAAACTTCTGTATGCCAGTACATTAAGCAGAGAAAAGCGCGAAACTTCACAAGTCTCGCAGTTTGAATAAAGAAGCTATTAGAGTAGAACACTTTCCGGTATCTAGAGATCTACAATAAAAGGGGTGGGATTTTGCTGACGGTCGGTTGGTCTGGAGTATGTACGTCAAGGAGATACAAGTGCTATGCGTTTAGAAGAGCATATTCCGTTAAAGTCTTCGTAAAATATGCAGAAGAGTACAACACTGCGGTGATGGGACAGAAGTTGAAGCGTGGTCGATAGTGCGGAATCAGATTTAAAATGCTTGTTTGGAGCCTGTCTTAGAGGAAGAGGAAAGTGGCAAATTCATCAGTCCATATGTGGCAACAATACTCAACAAATAGGCGAATAGTGGCTTTATATAGGTATAAGATACTCTACAGTTGTGAGTTATTTTCTAGCGCAGTAGACCGAGCGCATCTTTATTGCAGCAGCCTGGACAATGTCCTCAAAGGCATGAAAAATTCACGATAAAAATTGTCGACAAGTACACGTTTTATGCCTGTCATATATTTTTGCTTGTTATAAAAACTTCTGATGTAAAACCTCGACACATATTTATTTTCCATTTTGATAGGCAGCAGGAGACAGTCACCAAAAGTTTCCGCGGAAGATCAGTTCATAAACTCTGCTGAAATTTGGGATTTTCTTGCAGTTTTGAGAACTAATTAGTTACTGTTTGAACTGGATTATCGATTGATATAACGGCGGTACTCTCGACAAAAGAATTCTTTATCGGCAATAAATCAAAACGTGCCAATTAGAGTTTACACAGGGCGTATGAAAGAAAAAAGCAAATTAGAAGCAGAATGATAAAAAAAAAACATATGAAATACAATCATACTAATTTATATACGGCATAATTATGTTGACACAGAGGTTTTCGTGAGATCACCGAAGGTAAGCAAGATTGAGCATGGCCAATTGCAGATAGGTGACGTTGAGGAAATACTAAGCGCTGTATATATTTAGTACGCGGGTATATATAATACTCCAGGGAGATGAGCGCCCGTAGTTTGTACAATTCCAATCACCCTGCTACAACTCATGTTAGCCTCCTTTTTCTTGTTCTGGAAGGTGACCATAATCGTGATAGATGGTGTTCCTTAGTCGTCGTAAAGTCATAGTGCTAGAATATGGAAAGACTGCTGAAAATCGAAACTGGATTAAACAAGCATGATGACTTACTACGGCACTCTTCTAGTGATAGTGTCACAAATATAACCCCCACTCCCAAGTTATCATGAACCAGTACGGAAGTAGTAAGGCGTAGAATGCTGTCATGAGAATGATTATGTCAATATGCAACCCAGTTTAAGCCTAGATAGAATAACATATTTATGACGCCATTAGTATTTAACCTCTTTCCGTTTAAATGCTGATTGTGAGTAGCCTCAATGGAAAGTCGCTCGAACACAAAGCCAAGGTTTACTCTGTTAACTTAGCTCGTATCTCCCGACAAGTAGTAATTATCACTTCCTACGCAAATGGTTCAATAAGAATGAAACACTAGTTTCTGTAGGATTGACCATTGTTAATAGTCATTAAAAATGTTATGTATATAAAGCCCCTTAAGAAATTGAAGTTGGGCCCTATTTAGAATATTGATAAAACGCGGTCAAGTAGCGAACACGCATCATTACGATTTCCTGTTGCTGAATACTCTCATGGCTGTTGATTATAAAAGCCTTCCAACATGGTTTCATAAGCACGTAATTTTCTTTCAATGTAAATGTTAATTGGCAGTGACCTGGAGGAAAGGTGCTAGCTGCAAAAGCAAGATTGGCTTTGAAGACTAAGATCGGATCTCCAGACCAACTGTAATTATCACTTCCTACACTGATGATTACATAAGCATGAAACACTAGTGTCTGTAAGTTTAAATATTGTTACTATTTATTTTAATATATAAATTTCTGTCTCTCTCTCTATATTTCTCTCTCTCTCTCTCTCTATATATATATATATATATATATATATATATAGAGAGAGAGAGAGAGAGAGGGAGAGAGAGCAGGGAAGATAGAGAGTAATGATCCTGCTTATTCTTTAGATAATGGATACGCAGTGAATCTATTCTGATGCCAATTTTTCTCCCTTTGAAACCTCTTTCGCACAAAGGAGCGTTTGTGAGACTGACTCTGCTCTGTCGTTCTTTCCATGGCACGTGCTCGTCTGAGCTTCAATCTGTAATCCCTCTTACCGAACGTTTACAAAAAAATAACAACAGTCAACGACTATCAGCAATTTTCCCTACTCCTTCTCTCTGCCTCTCTCCTTCTCTGCCTAAAACTAAATGCAGATTCCATGAATAAAGCTTCTTCCCTAGAACTGCTCGCCTGTGGAACTCTGTTCCGCTAACCGACATTCCATCTTACTAAAATATGGTCGTCTTCAAGTTCAATATGAACAAGTTCCGTTTGTGTCGTCCCCTTATATAATCAAGTTTTACCCAATTGCCATCATTAACTATTACTACGCTGTTATCTCGATAATCACCGTGCAATCATCAAGTCTTATCATCGAATAAGTGATGACTCATTTCTGAAAAAATCCCATTTGTGGAATATTTTACACCCCCCTCAAAACGAATAGAAATAAAGGTAGGGTTGCTTTAACTCCTATATATTGCGATTTCATTTGTTTATGATTTAAATTTGATGCTAGAATGATTTGATGTGCAGAAAACAATCAAACAAAATAACAGGTGACTAAATACAATTTCGGTCATGTGACTCGCACGTATCTAGAGCTCAGATTTTCACAAGCTTTACAGATTAAACTAGGCTTTATTTCAGCAATAATACGTCGAATGTTGTCTTTCAAATAATAAATTGTGTCTGGTGTATGAGCGTAGACATGGGATGTTATATATCCACAAATAAAATAATCTAATGGGATTAAATTGCAAGAAAAAACGTGGCTAATTGACAGGTCCATTATTCGTTAAGCAAATGTTTCTCCCAGTAAATTGATTTCATCATTTGCAATTTGCAAATACCGCTCGAGTGTCAGTCTGTTCGTGACTTACTGACAAACCAAGCCGAACTCAAAATAACCGATAGTTGCCAAATATGCAATTATAGAACATAGAGAACTCGGAAATGTTTCTCTCAAACTCGAGAAATTGGTCGAACTTTCGAATGAAACCACCGTTTTGTTTTACTTCACATAAACAACCACACGACAGAGTTGTTAGATTACTTGGGGAAATAAATTATAAATGTAATATTCTCCTGAAAGTTTAAGGTTCAATTCGCGGTGTGGACGTCCGAAAAATACAATTGCAAATTATTTTGGGCCGCTATGCAGTCATAGCTGACAGAACGAGAGCATGCTATCCTCGTGAAGTAAATAAAGGGTTTGTTCGAAATGCCGTCCAAAGTTCCTAGTTCGTCAGAAACATTCCCAAGTTCGAGAAAATAGACCTGAAGAAGGTCGGAGGTTGCATCGACCTAAACGTTGTGAACATGATAATCCAGAAAAAAGTAGTTCAAATAACCCAAATAGATTTTTCAAGTCACATTTCGCCGCTTCTAATAAAGCACCTTTCAGATACATTGAGCGCATTGCCAGGGCCACTGTTAGAAGATGGGCTCTCTCTACCGTGCTAGAAAGATACTTACACCTGAAAGTATCCTGTACTATTCGCACATGTATAGAGTATTGCGCTACATTTGGGCTGGTGCATATTCTGCGACTCTCTCTCTCTCTCTCTCTCTCTCTCTCTCTCTCTCTCTCTCTCTCTCTCTCTCTCTCTCCTGGACAGGCTTCAAAAGAGAGTCGCCAACCTGATAGGTCCTGAACTGTCGTACAAGCTTCAACCTCTGTCTCATTGACGAAATGTTTCATCCCTCTGCCTGTTCTACATTATTCTAATTATGGATGCTCTGACAAACTGCAAGCTCTTGTACTCCCCCTCGACATAAAGACAAACGAAAAGCAGCAAAATCCCACCTCTACAGAAAGAGCCCTAGATGTAATAAGGCATTCTATTGGAATATTCCCACCCACCAGAACTGCTAGACTCTGGAACATTCTTTCCAGGTTCCTGTTTTCCCAACTGTACTGACATGCAGAAGTTCAAGTGTAATGTGAACAGACATCTTGCCGCTCAACTTCCTACATAGTATCCTTGCAACTTATGTCCCCAATAGTAGCCCCCTTCATCAAAGTGGCACTGTGCCTTGTTTGGGATGAAAATGGAATTTTTTTTTTTTACACAGTGATCACCACTTATCAAGGCTCGGAAGCCACTCAGGGATAAGGGTTATTGCAAGTACATTACGTTAGTGTGGAGATTTGATGAAGTGTTTAATTAAGGGGATGGTTTATTAGGAATTTGTTAACATTGGACTTGAAGACATCCAAGTTGTAGTCCGGAGAGAAGCAGGCAGACAGAACAGAGTTCCACCGGCGTGCAGTTCTAAGAAAGAAACTTTGTTCATGGAATCCGCGTTTTGATTTAGGCACAGATATAGAGTGGGGGACATTTTTCACAGTGGAATAAAAACAATCTTCTTTCCGAATTGCTCAAGGGATGCAAATCAAATATTCTATTATTGTGTCGGATTAGGATTTGTGAGCAGTGAAGGCCACACCATGTCACTTTATATTTTCATCTTAGTTAGGTGAAATATTCATAGGAAGAACATTTCTTTCAACAAGACTCTGTATCTTCTGATAACGCCATTGTAATCCAGGAATGGTTATTAGAAATATAGTCCTCCAGATTTATATCTTATGGACTATTACATGTAGAGCATTGTTGAAAAGAAAACAAAATGCCACGATTGTCCAGGAGATTCCAAAAATGAATAGGGGATACTTTATTTCTACTAATGCATAATTCAAGCCTGAATATAAACATTCAGTGAAGCCAAAGGTAGAGTCCTAGAATAATTATATAAAGAACTAGACTACCCGTGACCTGTTGGGTCAGTATATTATATTAGCTATGAAATTCATGTATGAGCACACTTGTGACATAAAGAAAATATTTTTTGTGACATAACAGAAACATTTCTATGAAAGTATATTAAAATGTAAAAGATTATAGATAGATTTCTATGAGTCGTTCTGTTTATTATAATTGATTATTTTTGAAAAAAAAATACAGTTACTGAATTATAAGTGGTTGGCCATACTTATAGGCAAATGTGCACTGAACAGATACCATAATACTTATTATAGTTAAAATCAAATTTTGATATATCTGCTTTTTTACATCGTTCATTTCTGCATTACGTGTAAGTTATTTTAAACCTCACTCTTCCCATGTTAAATAATAATTTCGAAATAATAATATTTCAGCGTCCCAATTGTTATTTTTTTCGCGTTTAAATTATCTAACTAAACAATTGTTAATACTGTCTGCTTTTTTTTACATCGTTTATTTCTGTATTACGTTTAAGTTATTTTTAAACCCCACTCTTCCTATGTGAAATAATAATTTCGACATAATAACGTTAATATTTCAGTGCGCAGGTCATGCGTGCATGCGTAACCGGATGTCGTAAACTGGGAAGTGGGTTACATACAACGTTACAAGATCATTTCAGTTTTATAATGATATAGATTATCATAAAAAATGATCGTTTCAGTTTTGTTTTAGACATTTTCGTTAAAATGTTGTTTATTTAACGATAATATTCTCATATACGGTATAATCGCGTTGGCACACCGGTTCTCGTCAAATCACCGAAGTTAAGCAACTTTGAGCTTGGTTAGTACCAGATGGGTGACCATTTGGGATTTCTAGGCGTCGTTTGTGCTCTTCGTTTATCTCGGCATTTGTTTCCGGTCGTCCTGTACATACACTTCACTTGCCACTGGCATTTAACAATGTTGGCCCAGGAGATGTGTAGTTGGAGATTGCTCACCTCCTTCCACAAAACTTTCACGCGCAGGCACCCCTACATGGATAGCTATAGTCTGTCAAAGATTAAAGGAGCCTAATATCATCATATCAAATCAATCTAGATAGGATGTGAGATAAGCAAGATGTCTTCTATTAAATTTGTATATCATCTCATTAGAGTCATATCGCCTGAAGACATCGGAAGATCAACCTGATGTAAAAAGGCATAGATAGAAGCATGGCTTGTTTTTGTTCCCAAGCGACATCGCTACACTAATATCGATATAATAAAGTATTATATTTGTCTGTCTGCTTAGTTGTTTCTAGTAAGTTTAATCCCAACTGAATTAATATATATATACTGTTTCACTGATGCTACACTGTTTCACTGATGCTTTTTCATATTGAAAATGAACTTTATGAATTTACTATTATACACTTTTCTTTCACCGTTTCCGTATATACTACTTATTCAAAACAAAATATAACCGTAAAAGGTACCTAATTTACATATTACATTAAACTATATTTCATTTGTAACTCTATGTTATTAATGGGTTTATTAATATCACTCTTTTAATTGTTCTGTTTGGGAATATTATTGGAAGGTTATTTATTTAATTTACTTTTTTAATTTAATTTTTTTTTACTTATTTGTAAAGCAGTTGCATTTAAAAACGGAAGTCAGTTTTAAAGATAAACAGAAGAGTTATGAATGACTTTCAAACTTAATTAGGCTGAACGCAGTTTACAGCTGTTCACGGACATTTAAGGAGGAGCACGTAAACACAGAAAGAGACAGAGAGAAGCACATAATGAAGGCGTAAGAGAAAATCTGCATAACTTAAATCACTTCACTTAACAGGGTTTTTTTTTCAATGGAATCACCACTTATTAAAGCGCGTTTCGGTTGTTCGGTTGTTCGGTTGCGTTTGTTTTACGGCATATCAACCCTTTTCGGGTTATTTAATGCCGAATCCAAAGATTTTAAAGAAATTTTTTTAATAAAATATATTTGTTGTTTTTAAGTTGGTTTTTACTTAACCCATAGTTGGGACCCTAACAGGTACTACTACTCCGGGTCAGAGTGGCCCTGGGAGCAATGGTAATTAAAGGGTGGTTCCACACTCCCCAAAGCCCGCAAGCTAGGGCCTCACCACTTGATATAGTTTAAGGTCATATCCAGAACCTTAAAGCGCGGAGGACACTCGAGGATAAGAGTTAATGAGTGTATTTAATGGTCAAAGGGAACATTCCGTAGTAACCGTTAGACATGGAAATTTGGTAAATTGGATTAGTTTAGGGGATGGCTTATCAAGAATTTGTTCACGTTAGACTTGAAGACAACTATATTGTAGTCAGTGGGAAAGCTGGAAAACGAAACAGAGTTCCACAGGCGTGCAGTTCTAAGAAATATACTTTGTTAATGGAATCTGCGTTTAGGTTTAGGGACAGATAAGGAGTGGGGAAAATTATTGATAATGAAAGTCAAGACAGAGGGGACCATAGATTGGAGCTCAGACGAGCACGTGCCATGAAAATAACGATAACGCAGAGATAGGCTCGCAACATCACTTCTGTGGGAAAGAGGTAGCAGGGAAGAAAAAAAGGCACCCCTACTAGGCTACGAAGTCTATTTTAAACTCTGTCATTGCAGGACAAGCTGCTTTTAGCAGCTCCTGCTAAGATGTGGCAAAAGTACTCCATCCTTGGTTCTTATACAGGTAAAGAATTCCGTCAGCAGTGAGACATCTGCTGGGGCGGTAGAATTATCCAACCATTTTTCCAGCAGCGTTAGCAACAGATTTGATGTATGTATTTTATCTCAGATCAGGAGTAAAGATGTGACATAGAAGCTTGTCACAACATTGAGCCTCCCCAAGACCAGAGCCCTTCATTTCGATTGATGCCAGACGGAGATCAGAGCGTTCATGATGGAAAGATAGAAGTTTGGTTTTCAACAACAATAACTATAACAACTACAATTTAGGCGTTTTCGTCAAAAATATTACAACTACTAATAAAGCATATTACCGTATATTATTTTAATCATTTCTTAACTTCGTTCAAGAACATTTTCAACGAACTGTGTCCATGTATTAATAAGTTTTATAGATCATTCTTCATAGATTGTTATTTTACTATATTATTCAAGCAAATATAAAAAATTCACCATTCATAAGCAAACTCTAATCAATTTGATAATTTTCTCTTTTAAATCTACCTTGGTGAAATTTCAAACGTAGTGAAATAAGATTAAAAAATATATTTTTGAAAGCAATTTTTTATGTGCTTATCTGTGTATTTTAATTTAAATTTTTGTCCTGCAATGAAAAAAGAACATTTCAAAAACTACGGCGATTTAGCGTTTCTGCATCTTTGAGATGAGGATTGGCTATTCGTATTATTTGGATTCATCCGACTACTGTTCTCATCTTAACTGTCGTTTTTATCCTCACACTCAAGATGAGAAGAGTACTACTATGACTCCAAAATAATACGTACTGGAATTTAATTAAATATTTTATCTTTTTTATTTTAAATACTAAACACTTAAAAAACATGGGGAATTATTTTGATTTTAATGGGGGTTTGATATAAAGGTGTTATTAGTAGGTCGGACACAAGAAAGCATTGGTTAGTTATTGATCTATTTGTCGATCTATCTATTTATCTATGTGTATTTTCGAGATATCTCTCAGTATAGTTATCTATCTATTTCTGTATCTATTCATCTTCATCTATCTATCTATCTATCTATCTATCTATCTAACTGGAGAGATAAACAAGGATCAATATGAAGAATGTTGATAAAAACTGTCAAAATATAATAAAATCATGTCATAGACAAGTTTACCCGAAGCATCTTATCAGCTGATCAGATCTACGTGTGAATCACGTGGATCAGGTTAGCTGGAGATGATCGGGAGTTGGAATTTGGACATTGAGTAGGGCGGATGGTTTAACAGGTCGTCCTCTCCTTCGCCGGGGAGGAGCTGACGGGTCTTAGAATGGGGACCTAGAATTAATCACTGAAGTAAAGATATTCACTTTCCATGCTTCTGCATCCACACCTGGAAAGTGAATAAAAACTATATAAAATACAATCAGCGTTCTTGGAAGTGAATGCGTATTCGTTCAAGCAGGTTCCAGCCTCCCTTTCAAGAACAGGATGAATTCCAGGTGGACAAGATCAACGACACATGAAACTGAAGTATGTCCAAAATACACGCACACACACATACACACTCACACCCGCATATGAATATTTAGACGTTAGTAACAATATATATATATATATATATATATATATATATATATATATATATATATATATATGAATACACACGATAAACAATGAAGATATTTTCAAACTTATTTAAACGCAGAACAGATTATATAAGTTTCTTAGAATATTTCATTTAAAGCAGAGACACACACACATGCACGCGCATATGAATATTAGGACGATCATAGCATTGGAAGACAACTAGACAGCAACAATATAACTTAGGATTCAGATAGTGAAGAACCAACAATAGACATTTAGTGACATGTACACACACCATGATGAACCCTTCGTCACAAGTACATATCGCTGTATGGTGATATCATTCACCATTATACAAAAAAAGGTTTCTGATTTGGCATCTGTTTTTTTTTCTTTTAAAAAAACTGTTGGTTATTTTGCTTTCGGGTCCTGGATATGACCTTAAACTATATCCGATGGTGAGGCCCAAGCTTGCAGGCTTTGAGGTGTGTGGAGTCACCCTTAATTGCCATTGCTCCCAAGTCCACTCTGACCCGGAGTGGTAGTACCTGTTAGGGTCCCAACTATAGGTTAAATAGAAACCGACCTGAATAAAAAAAACAAATAAAAAAACAAGTATATTCTATAAAAAAAAATTCTTCAAATCACTGGATTCGGCATTAAATAACCTGAAAAGGGTTGATATGCCGTAAAACTAAAACAACAAAGCAACACTTATTTTGCTTTTGCTTTAAAGACGTTAACATATGTTTTTTTTTAAGTACGGCGAATTAATTAAAACTTTTAAATCCTCTTTCTAAACATAAATAAATAAAAAAATTAAACAAAATTTTACTTGATTTTTACTACAGTTTGACATATCCCTGTATATTAGATTGAGCTTTTTCTGGGAAATCTACTCGCTGTTGATGAAGATCCAAAGCAGGTTGGTATTCGAACTGTGTTCCTGTAACCTATACCAGTGGTCCGCGGTATCTTTATCAGTAAAGGTCAGACGAAGCGGCATTTGAGAAATATAATCAGAGAGCAGCTTATTTTATCACAGTGACATGTAATCTACATTGGTAAGACATTGTTGAACATTCGTCTGCTGAAAAGAAAGTCATGATCGACAAGATATAATTACAAAGGTGTTCAGATTAAATTTTTATGGAGTATATAAAAAAGAGAAAATTCCTAGCATAGCTGTATAACAATGAGTACCAGAAGAGAGGTTTATTTCAGAGTTTCCTTTTGTTTATCTAATTTATATCAAATAATCTATATATCTAGACAGTTTTGGTTAAAGCCATCTTTACACACACACACACACACACACACACACACACACACACACATATATATATGTATATGTATATATATATATATATATATATATATATATATATATATATATATATATATATATATATATATGCCGCACATTAACAGCAGCCTCCCTGGGCAAATGCGAGTATGTGTTATCATATGTTGAAAGACTTGTATTCATAGTGTAAAAATCATGATAATCTTTATCAGTGTTTAAAAGAATTCTATATAACAAAAAATATTTTTAAGAACATAGCATATGCATATATATGTGGGAAAGATAGGAACAAGCACGAACATTACACACACGCACTTCCATATATATATATATATATATATATATATATATATATATATATATATATATATATATATATATATAGTGGCTTCTGTGTTGCCCCCTAGATGTTAACTACCTATGATATTTAGTGTTTATAAAATAATGCGCAATAAAATATAGAGCTGTATTTTAGGAAAATATCTTTTATTCATTTAAGTATTATAGACTTGATTATGTGCATAGATATTTTACATACGACACCGGGCCTTCAGTATCGACACTAAGGTTTATACTGAAATTCAAAAAAGCTTGGCTTTGAACGCTATTGCAGTTGGAATATGTATGCATCTACCTAGCTAATGCTGTTCCTATAAATAAAGGAATCTGTACTAATATATATGTATATATATATATATATATATATTTATATATATATATATATATATATATTTACATATATATATAGAGAGAGAGAGAAAAAAGAGAGAGAATGAGGGAGAGAGAGAGAGAGAGAGAGAGGGTGGCCTATTTAAAAGTAGCCCGATCGCTATAATATTTCTCTAATCAATTTTTGTTTTTTCAGATTAAACAACCCACTTGTAAACGGGGAGCAGTTGCAACATCTGTTATAGCATTACAGTTTCTTTAAACAATGCTACAACAGGTAATTTAAGTAAAAAAAGAATGTTCCTCCTCCCTACTACATTTTCTGGGCTACTTTTAAGTGGGCTACTCTGTATATACAGAGAGAGAGACAGTCAGAGAGAGAGAGAGAGAGGGCATAGCGAGAAGGGGAGAAAGAAGGAAAGAGAGAGAAAGATAGGAGGTGAGTAGAGCCAGATTTCTTCTGTTAGATTTGTATATTTTCTCATTAGAGTCATATCGCCGGAAGACACCAAGCGATCAGCGTGATGATGAGATAGATGAGAAGGGTTCGTGTTTAACACGGCATGAAAGCCTATTTCAAGGAACTAACCCACAATGAGATTGGAGGACGCAGCCTTCCTTCTTTCATGACTATTAAGGTTCAGTCAAATAATTTCTGGACTTACTGAACCATTGTCCATACCCATTCCACACCTGACCATCGGTTCTCACACACTCCTAAGTCATTGCTTGCTGGACATCTTTTTTTGTTGTTACACGCTTTTTCTTTTTCTTTTTCTTCTTCTTCTTCACTCTCTCCTTCTTCTTCACCTTACATATTCCTATATTATTACGTTTTCTGTCTCTATACGTCGTACGCTCTCGCTATTTCCTTTTTATTATCAAATGCTGAGTAATATCGGGCGGATATTGAAACCGAGGTCCGCTGTTGTATCTTCCAGAAGGACCCTGGCGTTACATGGTGGGTAAGTGAAAATGACGATTCATAAAACTATGTGAAATCTTGCTTTTGTTTAAAGCAGAAGAAGAAGAAAAAGATGAGGAAAAAAAAAAAAGAACCGCTTATTGTCCATGTCTCGTTTTGTATCATCCGACTGAGTGGAGATGGCATATTGTTTATTGCAATTGTCTGGAAGATTTCGTGATCATCTACGCAGACATCGTTGGGGTTTAGCGGAAAGCCCACAGGTTGGTCAGTAGAAACACACAAAGAGATCACAGAGCAAAACATTAATATCCACCTTAATATATATATATATATATATATATATATATATATATATATATATATATACATATATATATGCATATATGCAGATATATATGTATATATATGTATATATATATGTACATATATATATATCTGTATATATATATATGTATATATATCTGTATACATCTAGCTATATATATATATATATATATATATATATATATGTGTGTGTGTGTGTGTGTGTGTGTGTGTGTGTGAGTGCAACAGTGTGTGTGTATATGTGTGTATACGAGATCACCATTTCCTGTCGTTTAATACCTATTGACTGTCTCAAAATTGTGCCAGTGTTTAGCATTTATAGTTGTTAATTTCCCTTAATTCTCGTAGCGGTTAATGGCGGTCTAGAAGTACCGTTCATTAGCAAAATGAATCAAAGATGGCTTCGTAGGTGAGTTCCAATCTCCTGATCCGTAGCACGCTGATGATTCGTAAGCACGAATGACTAGTGTCAGTAGTTATACAAATAATTATATATATATATATATATATATATATATATATATATAATTTTTATATACATATATATACATATTTGAATAATTATACATATATATATGTATATGTGTGTGTGTCTGTGCGTGTGTGCAAAAAACATTGATTCATTTATATGCGATAAAATATTGCTCTGCTCGCACTGTTTTATAATCTGACGGAGAGGGCCCCCGATTGCAGTAATGTTTCGAATCTCGTTAAATTCAGCCCGATGATGAACCGTATTCCGACACACATGCCCGTTGATTTCAGAATCATAGGTGAATAGGAAATCAGATTTAGTAATCGAGTTATATCGAGTCTTACAGAACATTTTAAGAGGTAATATTATATAAGACAATTCCAAGCAAAGAGAGAATAGCTCAATATACTTGATAGACAAAATGGAATGTAATCTATTTTATTTATCTATGCCCTCTAAAAAGATGTAAATAATTTATATATATATATATATATATATATATATTCTTTTGTATGTGCTAAATGACAATAGTATGTCTTATTATATCTAATATTTTCTAATGGCTTTTCCCCTGAGAAGATGAACCTACATCGAAAGTACATGGGTTAAGGAAAAAATGTGAACTGTATTCTTTTATCCCACAATAAATTTCTGTTCTGAAAATTGATGCGTTTCTGAATGAAATTTAAATAAACAAAAAAAACTATATATATATATATATATATATATATATATATATATACATACATATACATATATAGTTATATATATATTTATACTAAGTTATGAAAATATATATGGCAATAAAGCTACACAGAATATTCCGCGGTTTATTCTCGTGAGAATTCGGTAGGCTTAATCTTACCAACTGTGTAGCTTAATTGCAATATATATTTTCATAACTTACTACCTAGCTCTGCCTATCTATCG
The DNA here is from genome assembly GCF_053919585.1 of Euprymna scolopes. Taxonomy (NCBI): domain Eukaryota; kingdom Metazoa; phylum Mollusca; class Cephalopoda; order Sepiida; family Sepiolidae; genus Euprymna; species Euprymna scolopes. The sequence continues at coordinate 59,182,413 of NC_136501.1, forward strand.
AGCACTATTAAAGTCAATACTGAAAAATTTACACATAGAATTATATCTTCGGATATTAATGTATGTGATTAAATGAAGTAATCATATATATATATATATATATACAGGGTGTCCACAAAGTCTGGCTACATTATGTAGCCAGACTTTGTGGAAGCATCCTGTAGATTATGTAGCCAGACTTTCTGGGCACCCTGTATATATATATATATATATATATATATATATATATATATTTATATATATATACATACACATATATATATATATATATATATATATATATGAAAAGTCAATGAAAAGTCATTAGAAAATATTAGATATAATAAGAAATAATATTGTTATTTAGCACATACACAAGAATATATATGTGTGTGTATATATATATATATATATATATACATACACACGTGTGTGTGGAGGATGTGTGGGGGTGTATATATACAGGGTGTCCACAAAGTCTGGCTACATAATCTACAGGATGCTTCCACAAAGTCTGGCCACATAATGTAGCCAGGCCAGACTTTGTGGACACCCTATATATATATATATATATATATATATATATATATATATATATATATATATATATATATATATATATATATATATATATATATATATTATGACACAGTACGGGCAACACTAAGCCTATTTCCAGTATAATCTTTTCTTGATAAAATAATCAATAAAATATGGTGATTTCTAATTTCCCTTAACTAAAAAACATTTAATTATAATTTTCTATGTTTATTACCTTTAGCAAATAAGGTGCAAACCATTTATAATATTTGCTAATATATTTCTTCTGAGGAGATGAATAAACATCGAAAACTTCTGGGTTAAAAAAAAAATATTTTTAAAAATGTATTCTTTGTTTTGCATATAATAAAAACTCTAAATTTGAAATTTTACCGTTTCAAATCATAAAAAATTAAATTACTAAATTATAACATATATATATATGTATATATATATATATATATATATATATATATATATATGTGTGTGTGTGTGTCTGTGTATGTGCGTGTGTGTGTATGTGCGTGTGTGTGAGTGTGAGAGAGAGTGAGCTATAGAACATCTATGTAAATCATTCCTGGGTTCAAAAGAATACTCCTAGATACGACCGAAATTGTTGTAATATCCGCTATGATGAGAATAGTAGCCAAATATTTCAAATCAGAAATCGTCTGGGACATAATATTTTTAATATATGTTTTATATTTTAATTCTCGCCTGCCACTCTTAGAATGTATGCAATCTCTATTAAGGCATTAATGTAACAGTGCGTTGTGAGCTTATTGTAACAGAGCTCATATGAAGGAGAAAAGCAGCGGCAGCTGCATTTAAAGCACGCATGCAAATTGGTAACTGTGCACGCGCTGACGTCACGGAAAGAAGAAGGGAAACAAAGGAAAATAAAATTAAAAAAATACACCACGCGATTAAGAAGAGAAGACAAGTGCGATCTGGGAAAGACGGGCGTGTGAAAACGAGGGCGAGAAAGCGCTGTGTATGTCCAGAGTGAGGTGGCGGGGAGAGAGACTTTTAAAAAAGCACATGCTATATGGCAAAGCGTTGTAAAACACACGCTTTTTCGAAAACACTTTTGAAAGATAATGGAATGCGTGAATGTTGGAAGAACTATTAAGAAATGCATTTCATTTGTACTTAAAAAAAGCCGAGTCGGATTTTTATTTCTTTCCTTTTTTGTTTGTTCCTTTCCGACGAAATCTCAGACAACGTGCGGGTCCGAGGTTTGATATGTAGCGACACGGTTAAAGTGTAACGATCACCTTATATTAATCCATAAATCTGAAATGGCGTCTATCATTTGTAAATAATGATTCATATATTAATAGGATAGCGTGTGTGTTATTTATTTTGTGTGTCATACTTACGTTCGAGTGACTGTCGTTTTATTTTATGGACTTCCATTTCTTGTAATAAATAATTTCATCAAGAATTATTCATAAGTTTTCGTTTCGGTTTCGATTAAAGCTGAAGGAACTCAAAAATACACACACACATACACACATACACATACACACCCACACACACACACACCCACACACACACACACACACACACACACACACACACACACACACACACACACACACACACACACACACACACACACACACACACACACACATATATATATATATATATATATATATATATATAGGTATATTCATAAGTTAAAGATTTGGTTTCGATTCAAGCTGATGCACCCAAGTCATATGGATGTATTTTTTTTATTTTTGAAATCGCAACTTTATAATATATAAAAATCGATAAAGCATTAACTTTATAATAATAAATACGAAATCTGAGACAATTAAAACATCATATTTCAGATCTACACCTCATCATTGTGTGTTGAACGCACAGATCTACACCTTATCACTATGTGTTGAGCGTACAAGTCTACACCTTATCATTGTGTGTTGAACGCACAGATCTACACCTCATCATTGTGTGTTTAACGCACAGATCTACACCTCATCATTGTGTGTTTAACGCACAGATCTACACCTCATCATTGTGTGTTTAACGCACAGATCTACACCTCATCATTGTGTGTTAAACGCACAGATCTACACCTTATCATTGTGTGTTGAACGCACAGATCTACACATTATCATTGTGTGTTGAACGCACAGATCTACACCATCATATTTGAGCGTACTTTACGACCGTGGTATGCCGGGTGTCATTGCTAGCTTAGGTAAACACTTTTGCAGTTTTAACAAAAGAGCTACTATATTATCAGGGCGTCTCTATTTACGCTGGACATCCACAGAATACCAACATCAATATTTTACCTATGAAAGAGTCTGCTGTGGAATTTCCAAAGGTCCCGTCAGTCTCTCATTATATAATTTGTATTGTTCATCATTTTAAATCTGAATTGTTCCACAATGTTTGTTCTGATGTCCTAATTCTTTTCTGCAACTGTGAAATGTAATGTTTGTACCTTTAATATTCAAATTCCGCTCATAATATCAGCAAAATGTCTTCTCCGTTTTCATACGTAATATGTACTCGATGACCCGTGACACATTAGGTCCACATTGCACGTAAGTGTATATATACGGTCATGCCCTAGAACAATGGCGGGAGTTAATAAATATATGAAAGGTATGGCAAATGACGTATATAATCGAGTCATCGTATTCTTAAAACCAATTTCTTATTTCTGTCCGTATTAGATCTCCTCTTCCTCTTCTCCTTATTCTTTATCATCGTCAACATCATCTTTTTTATTTTACATAGAAGTCACCACTTATCAAGGCCCGGAGGCCACTTGAGGATAAGGTTAAATGGGTATACAATAGTCAATGGGATTATAGCATAGTAATCATAAGTAGTAGAAATTTTGTAAATTAGATTACTTGGGGGGGGACGGTCCATCAAGAACTTGTTTACATTGGACTTGAAGACAATCAACTGGTAGTCAATCAGAAAGCAAGCATAAGGCAGAGAGTTCCACAGATGTGCGGTTCTAAAAAAAAAAAAAGAAGCTTTGTTCATGGAATCTACGTTTAGGTTGGAGCAGAGATAAAGTGTGGGGAAAGTTATTTTTTGATTAGTTGTTCATCATAATCGCTGTTATCCTCATTACCATCGTTGTTCTTCCCTCATCATTTTGATTAGCAGCATCAGCATCAGTTTCTTCATCATATTCTTCTTTATAATCGCTGTTGCTGCATCATCTAAAACACCATTTGATTCTCAATCTTCTTCGCTTATTAAAATATATATTGAATCAGAATCTTTTTTCCTTCTTTTTTACTCTTTTTCATCATCAGCTTATTCTTCTTCTTACTTTTCGTTTTCTTCTAACTTACCTTAATTACAGTAGTAGTGTTAGTATTAGTATTAGTAGTGTTAGTAGTAGTAGTATTAGTAGTGTTAGTAGTAGTAAAATCATCTATTATTACAGTCAATCTGACCACGCTCTCCCACATCAATATATTTCCATTGTTCCTTTGGGCATTTCTATTCATATATATATACATAAAAAAAATCAATTTTGTACCCTTGTTTCGATTTTGACCAATGTATCGTATCTCCCGTTCCTAGCTAAGAGATTTAACCGATTTCACTATCCAATAACCATGTCTATTTCATATTATCACGATTGTATTCGTTGAAACTCTAATTCCAATATTTCCCTTTTTTTATCTCGATATATATATATACATATATATATATATATATTATATATATATAGTAAGTTATAAAATATATGTGGCGATTAAGTTACTAACTAGCTCTACCTACGCATAGATCACTTTTGAAGTAAATACTTAAAGTTTACGCATAAATTTATATTTTCGTATACTAATTTTATGTGAGTAAATTAAGTATATATATATATATATATATATATATATATATATATATATATATATATATATATATATATATATATATATATACATATATATATATACTAACTGGCCGCTCGGCTTTGGCCGGTCATGAGATACGTTTAAATATGATATTTTAATTCCTGCAGATTACGTATTTATTATTATAGAGACCATTCGCTATCGTTAATATATTGCACTTAATATATAGTAGTGGGATCAAAAATAAAATTATATATAACTGGAGTGTCATCAGCTACAATCGGAAGCAAAAGATGCAACTTTCCTCTTTCATTCCTTAACTAATGAGTCGATATATATATACACACACGCTCACACACACACACACACACACACACACACACACACACACACACACACATATATATATATATATATATATATATATATATATATATATGTAAATTAACTTTACATCCCTTTTGTAAACGATGGAATCGCTAGCTCATCGAAGACAAAATGCAAGCAAAGACTAAACAGTCATATATATATATATATATATATATATATATATATATATATATATATAGTCATTCACGTACAGTACTGTATCGCTGTTTCACAGCTCATTAGTGCGGCTCATCAGACAGGCAACTGGGTCAAGCCAGGATCGAAACCCGACCGCCCAAATTCCAGTCAAGGCTTGTCACCATTGAGCTAATAGTTTCAGACGATGTGCGGGTCCGACGTTTTCAAAGTTCCAATTAGCTGTTGGCATTAAGATACTTTACGATTCGATTCCTTATTTTTTTATTAGTAGGTTTCACAAGTTTTGTCTTATTCCCAACATATACGTATTTTTTCTTCTTATCTTCCTTTTGTAGACTTAGAAAATGGAGATTTCTCCAACGATGTTTTTTTCATTTTCTATCCATTCTTCATATTATATCTTCCTTATTTTTCTTCTTTGTTTTTCCTTCTTTTTTCCTTCTTTTATTTACATTTCTTTTTCTCCTACTCCGTCTTCTTCTTCTTATTTTTTAGTATCAGTATAATTATTATTATTATTATTAGTTTGACTATTACTAGTATAACAGTAGTAATCGTAGTCCCTGCAAAACATTAGCAACTCGTCTAGCTACAACACCTGTCAACAATTTCCCTTACTGTTTTAACGGTATTTTCCTACGTGTTCCATTTTACAATATTCGTTTTAAACCTTATCATTCTATGTTCTTTCCTTACTATCTCTTTATTACCTTAAAATTGGAACAAGACAGGAACATTTACGAGAGGTTTTCCAAAAGTAACGCATCCTATTTTTTTTATTCCGAGCGTATGGATTAAATAGGATTGCAAATTGCATTGTTATGATGACTGAACCTATGCATTCACGACCTAAAAGTATAATTTATTCCTTGCATATTTTGACGATGAGAGACTCTGAGATATTGCCGCCTGTCAATGACGTACGTCGGAAGCAGAGATGCATCTTTTAATTCCTCTATGCAAAAAGGAATGACTCGCTCAACATTCATCGGAACCAGTGTAACATTTACGTGGAGGATGCTGCTGAAGTCAGCACAGTTAAAATATGAGTTCGTCGATTTCAGAGTTACGACAGAGACATGAGTGACATAGTGCGCTCCGGACAACCTAGCATTGGTAAGAGTTCATTGAATATGGTGTTGACTATGTAGAAAAATAAATTTGGGAGTACAAAATGCCACATGTTTTAATGGGACAACTCCCGTCTTCGTTGTTGTTCAACTTTGTTTTGTAGTTAAAAAGGTAGGTTGCATAAATGTTGGAACAACCCTCGTATTTATAATTATTCTGTTTTTTCTTATTTGGTGTATAAAGTTAGTGAACGAATTTGGCTTCTCCAAATTTCTTTTTCAGTATCTTTCTTTTTTCTTCTTCTTCTATTTTCGAACTGCTTACACTTCTTCTTCTTCTTCTTCTTCTTCTTATTATTATTATTATTGGCTCACAAGGAGTTTTCACACAGGTTATCATAGTTCCCACTGAATACAACATGTGATGTTCCCTGCAATCTGAGTGACAACAAGTCTCCTAAGATTTTCAAGTATTCTCCACCTCTTTCGATAGCATTTGCAAATAAATTTGCATTATCGCAACAGCTACTTGCCATTGATTTCTCGTTGGCATTGGTCATTGATCTTTACTGGAATTTGAGTGCCAATAAGCCTCCTCAAGTTGCCATTTCTCTTATACAGTGGAGGTCTAGTCAGTGCTCACTCCTCGGTCTTTCCTTCCTCCTTGACTACTTGGCTATTTGGTTGCACTCTTTTTGGGGGACAGCAGTGATGTAGTTATGAGGGATGGGGTGATTAATGTCATTATTATTATTATTATTATTATTATTATTATTATTATTATTATTATTATTGGCTCACATGGAGCTTTCACACAAGTCAACAAACGATCTGATTGGAAACCTGCGGTATTTTCTGGAAGCTGAGTGACAACAAGTCTCCCCAGACGTCCAGACCTCTCCACTTCCTTCGATAGCATTTGCAAATGAATTTGCATCATCGCAACAGCCGCTTACCATTGATTTCATTATTATTATTATTATTATTATTATTATTATTATTATTATTATTATTATTATTATTATTATTATTATTTGTTTTCACTAGGAATTCTCACACAAGACATTATCAGAGATTTTTCACTGACGGTAATAGATAGTTGTCCCACACTCTGACTGGCAACAAGTCTCTTTTCTGTACACTCCATCCATTTTTTGATAATTTTTGCGTTATCGCAACAGCTGCATCTTACTTATTTCTCGCTAGCAATGATCATTGGTCTTTACTGGAATTTCGGTGGCAATAAGCCTTCCGAAGGTTTCAGTCCTCTTCGCACTTATCCAGTGGAGGTCTAGTTAGTGTCTTTTCTCTTCACTGCTTTCATCCTCCTCGACCCTTCATGACTATTTTGTGTGGCACCAGTCAACCCTGACACTACCATTTGTAGAGGGGGGTAGTTAACTTACGCCTTAGCGGTTTCAGTTTTATTGGTTCCAGGTTATGTTACTCTATTTTTCTTTTTTGCGTTACATCTGTTGCAGTTTCCATCATCCGGTTACTAGTTTTAGCTTTTGCAAGTAAGTTTCCGCATCCCAGTATTTAGCTTTAGTTTTCACCGTTTTTTTTTTAATTTTTAATTTTTATTTATTTATTTTTTTAGCATTACCGTTTGTTGTGTAGTCCCACTCCTTTTAATTCCAATATCTCTTAGCCTTTTTACCCAAGTTATTTGGAATCGTTTCTTATTATTACTAAATTTGTTGTTGTTGTTATTATTATCATTATTATTATTATTATTATTATTATTATTAGTAGTAGTAGTAGTAGTAGTAGTAGTATTATATAGGGAATAATCACGTTGAAACACTGGTCTCCGTCAGATCACCGAAGTTAAGCAACGTTTAGATTAGGCAGAATTAAAATTGGGTGGCCATTTAGAAATTCCAGGTGCTGTGTGTGCCCGGCGCTCATCTCAGCATTGTTTCCGATTTGACTTGGGCCCCTGCTTGCGATTCGACCCAAACATCACGGATCCAGGAAAGGTGTGATTAGGGTTGCGCAACCCTTGCGTCAGAATTATACACGTAACTACCCTTACAGGGACGTTCATTGTCTCTTGAGACTAAGCGGATGCATCGATTATTATTGTTGTTGTTGTTGTTATTATTATTATTATTATTATTATTATTATTATTATTAGTAGTAGTAGTAGTAGTAGTAGTAGTAGTAGTAGTAGTAGTAGTAGTAGAAGAATTGGTGAGTATTACCCTGAAACTAATCATCTATTCCCTATTTTTTCTCTGGCCAATACTGTGCATCTTAACAAGGCATTTCAGTTTTCTAATCTTTGTTGAACCTTTGCATGGCCGATGCAGTTGAAGTCAGCACAGTTAGGAGATGATTTCATCGCTTTCAGAGTGACGACAGAGATGTAACAATATATCCTATTCTTCTACATTCCCATTTATGAACTAGTATTTTCCTAATCTTCTAGAATGGTTTGATGAAATTTTCAAATATTCCAGTTTAAGCTGCCATCTTATCATTCAATGATTTTTTTCTTTCTTTCTTTTCGTTGTCTTCAAATCTGCAGGAGACAGGAATACTCCTTCCTAGTTTTCCTTGTCGCTCTTTTTTTCTATAAACTTGGAGAATGAAGTCATCTTTCTGAGTCAATTTTATATGTATATATATATATTATTCCTTAATTGGAATTTTTTTATTTTGAGATGAGCATTTTTATGTTAATTTTATTTTTATTTCGGACTATTAGTCTCATCTTTTATTAGTTGTTGTTTTTTAATCTTTTTATTGGTTCACAACGTTTCGGCCAACTTCCTCTGGCCTTCGTCAGGTGGTAACCGCGACGGATAGGAACTTCGAATCTCCTAACTGCCTTCTCAGCCATCACTGCCATCCGTAGTTGTTGTCGTCTCACCACATTTTTGACCAATTACCTCTGGCACGCATTGGGTAGGATTGAAACCGCTATCTTCAGACAATGTTCATCTGCAACCGTAGAGATTCAACGTCTCTATCAACTGCGCCCAAGGTTTCAATCTTCTCCATGTGTATCCTGTTGAACTTGGAAATTTTTCTGTAGAACTTCTTCGTTAATATTAACAACGTATCACAGTAATATTTAATCATAATCATGATACTAGATAGCTGGAAATGAATATAAGTAATCAATAAATAGTACAATTAGTAAGCTACAAAGAAGAACCTTATCATTGTGTGTTGAACGCACAGATCTACACCTTATCATTTTGTGTTGAACGCACAGATCTACACCTTATCATTGTGTGTTGAACGCACAGATCTGCACCTTATCATTGTGTGTTGAACGCACACGTCTACACCTTATCATTGTGTCTTGAACGCACAAGTCTACACCTTATCATTTTGTGTTGAACGCACAGTTCTACACCTTATAATTGTGTGTTGAACGCACAGATCTACACCTTATCAGTGTGTGTTGAACGCACAGATCTACACCTTATCATTGTGTGTTGAACGCACAGATCTACACCTTATCATTGTGTGTTGAACGCACAGATCTACACCTTATCATTGTGTGTTGAACGCACAAGTCTACACCTTATCATTGTGTGTTGAACGCACAGATCTACACCTTATCATTTTGTGTTGAACGCACAGATCTGCACCTTATCATTTTGTGTTGAACGCACAGATCTACACCTTATCATTGTGTGTTGAACGCACAAGTCTACACCTTATCATTGTGTGTTGAACGCACAGATCTACACCTTATCATTTTGTGTTGAACGCACAGATCTGCACCTTATCATTGTGCGTTGAACGCACAGATCTACACCTTATCATTGTGTGTTGAACGCACAAGTCTACACCTTATCATTGTGTGTTGAACGCACAGATCTACACCTTATCAGTGTGTGTTGAACGCACAGATCTACACCTTATAATTGTGTGTTGAACGCACAGATCTACACCTTATCATTGTGTGTTGAACGCACAGATCTACACCTTATCATTGTGTGTTGAACGCACAAGTCTACACCTTATCATTGGGTGTTAAACGCACAAGTCTACACCTTATCATTTTGTGTTGAACGCACAGATCTACACCTTATAATTGTGTGTTGAACGCACAAATCTACACCTTATCATTGTGTGTTGAACGCACAGATCTACACCTTATAATTGTGTGTTGAACGCACAAGTCTACACCTTATAATTGTGTCTTGAACGCACAGATCTACACCTTATAATTGTGTGTTGAACGCACAGATCTACACCTTATCATTGTGTGTTGAACGCACAGATCTACACCTTATCATTGTGTGTTGAACGCACATATCTACACTTTTAATTGTGTGTTGAACGCACAGATCTGCACCTTATCATTGTGTGTTTAACGCACAGATCTACACCTTATCATTTTGTGTTGAACGCACAGATCTACACCTTATAATTATGTGTTGAACGCACAGATCTACACCTTATCATTGTGTGTTGAACGCACAGATCTACACCTTATCATTGTGTTGAACGCACAGATCTACAACTTATCATTGTGTTTTGAACGCACAGATCTACACCTTATCATTGTGTGTTGAACGCAAAGATCTACACCTTATCACTGTGTGTTGAACGCACAGATCTGCACCCTATCATTGTGTGTTAAACGCACAGATCTGCACCTTTTCATTGTGTGTTGAACGCAAAGATCTACACCTTATCATTGTTTGTTGAACGCACAGATCTACACCTTATCATTTTGTGTGTAACGCACAGATCTACACCTTATCATTGTGTGTTGAACGCACAGATCTGCACCTTATAATGGTGTGTTGAACGCACAAGTCTACACCTTATCATTGTGTGTTGAACGCACAAGTCTACACCTTATCATTTTGTGTTGAACGCACAGATCTACACCTTATCATTGTGTGTTGAACGCACAGATCTACACCTTATAATTGTGTGTTGAACGCACAGATCTACACCTTATCATTGTGTGTTGAACGCACAGATCTGCACCTTATCATTGTGTGTTGAACGCACAGATCTACACCTTATCATTGTGTGTTGAACGCACAGATCTGCACCTTATAATGGTGTGTTGAACGCACAGATCTGCACCTTATCATTGTGTGTTGAACGCACAGATCTACACCTTATCATTGTGTGTTGAACGCACAGATCTGCACCTTATAATGGTGTGTTGAACGCACAGATCTGCACCTTATCATTGTGTGTTGAACGCACAGATCTACACCTTATCATTGTGTGTTGAACGCACAGATCTGCACCTTATCATTGTGTGTTGAACGCACAGATCTACACCTTATAATTGTGTGTTGAACGCACAGATCTACACCTTATCATTGTGTGTTGAACGCACAGATCTACACCTTATAATTGTGTGTTGAACGCACAGATCTACACCTTATCATTTTGTGTTGAACGCACAGATCTACACCTTATCATTGTGTGTTGAACGCACAGATCTACACCTTATCATTTTGTGTTGAACGCACAGATCTACACCTTATAATTGTGTGTTGAACGCACAGATCTACACCTTATCATTTTGTGTTGAACGCACAGATCTACACCTTATCATTGTGTGTTGAACGCACAGATCTACACCTTATAATTGTGTGTTGAACGCAAGATCTACACCTTATCATTTTGTGTTGAACGCACAGATCTACACCTTATCATTGTGTGTTGAACGCACAGATCTACACCTTATCATTGTGTGTTGAACGCAAAGATCTACACCTTATCATTGTGTGTTGAACGCACAGATCTACACCTTATCATTGTGTGTTGAACGCACAGATCTACACCTTATAATTGTGTGTTGAACGCACAGATCTACACCTTATAATTGTGTGTTGAACGCACAGATCTACACCTTATCATTTTGTGTTGAACGCACAGATCTACACCTTATAATTGTGTGTTGAACGCACAGATCTACACCTTATAATTGTGTGTTGAACGCACAGATCTACACCTTATAATTGTGTGTTGAACGCACAGATCTACACCTTATCATTTTGTGTTGAACGCACAGATCTACACCTTATCATTGTGTGTTGAACGCACAGATCTACACCTTATAATTGTGTGTTGAACGCAAGATCTACACCTTATCATTTTGTGTTGAACGCACAGATCTACACCTTATCATTGTGTGTTGAACGCACAGATCTACACCTTATCATTGTGTGTTGAACGCACAGATCTACACCTTATAATTGTGTGTTGAACGCACAGATCTACACCTTATCATTGTGTGTTGAACGCACAGATCTACACCTTATCATTGTGTGTTGAACGCACAGATCTACACCTTATCATTGTGTGTTGAACGCACAGATCTACACCTTATAATTGTGTGTTGAACGCACAGATCTACACCTTATCATTTTGTGTTGAACGCACAGATCTACACCTTATCATTGTGTGTTGAACGCACAGATCTACACCTTATCATTTTGTGTTGAACGCACAGATCTACACCTTATAATTGTGTGTTGAACGCACAGATCTACACCTTATCATTGTGTGTTGAACGCACAGATCTACACCTTATAATTGTGTGTTGAACGCACAGATCTACACCTTATCATTTTGTGTTGAACGCACAGATCTACACCTTATAATTGTGTGTTGAACGCACAGATCTACACCTTATCATTTTGTGTTAAACGCACAGATCTACACCTTATAATTGTGTGTTGAACGCACAGATCTACACCTTATCATTGTGTGTTGAACGCACAGATCTACACCTTATCATTATGCGTTGAACGCACAGATCTACACCTTATAATTGTGTGTTTAACGCACAGATCTGCACCTTATCATTGTGTGTTGAACGCACAGATCTACACCTTATCATTGTGTGTTGAACGCACAAGCCTACACTTTATCATTTTGTGTTGAACGCACAGATCTACACCTTATAATTGTGTGTTGAACGCACAGATCTGCACCTTATAATGGTGTGTTGAACGCACAAGTCTACACCTTATCATTGTGTGCTGAACGCACAAGTCTACACCTTATCATTTTATGTTGAACGCACAGATCTACACCTTATCATTGCGTGTGGAACGCACAGATCTGCACCTTATAATTGTGTGTTTAACGCACAGATCTGCACCTTATCATTGTGTGTTGAACGCACAGATCTACACCTTATCATTGTGTGTTGAACGCACAAGCCTACACCTTATCATTTTGTGTTGAACGCACAGATCTACACCTTATAATTGTGTGTTGAACGCACAGATCTACACCTTATCATTGTGGGTTGAACGCACAAGTCTACACCTTATCATTGTGTGTTGAACGCACAGATCTACACCTTATCATTTTGTGTTGAACGCACAGATCTGCACCTTATCATTGTGGGTTGAACGCACAGATCTACACCTTATCATTGTGGGTTGAACGCACAAGTCTACACCTTTTCATTGTGTGTTGAACGCACAGATCTACACCTTATAATTGTGTGTTGAACGCACAGATCTACACCTTTTCATTGTGTGTTGAACGCACAGATCTGCACCTTATCATTGTGTGTTGAACGCACAGATCTACACCTTATAATTGTGTGTTGAACGCACAGATCTACACCTTATAATTGTGTGTTGAACGCACAGATCTACACCTTATCATTGTGTCTGTAACACACAGATCTACACCTTATCATTGTGTGTTGAACGCACAGATCTACACCTTATCATTCTGTTTTGAACGCACAGATCTGCACCTTATCATTGTGTGTTGAACGCACAGATCTTCACCTTATCATTGTGTGTTGAACGCACATATGTACACCTTATAATTGTGTGTTGAACGCACAGATCTACACCTTATAATTGTGTGTTGAACGCACATATCTACACCTTATCATTGTGTGTTGAACCCACAGATCTACGAAATAGTTTTAAGCATGGTGAATAAATATTTCTTCTGATATAATAAGAAGCACATATTCGACAAAGATTCCAGAGTTTGAGGGAAATATCTTGCGTTCGAGGAAATGCACCTTAAGAAGTTCAGAGGTCTTTTCAATACTTGCATTGTTTACTCCCCTTTTTCACAACTTCTCTTATTATTAATGTTATTATTACTTTTTCACTCACTAGTAGTAGTGACACAACCCAACTTCACATCGCAGGATTTGGGTTACTTTAGAAATTATATCTTTTTACTTTTCATGATTCTATGTGATGCTCTTTTATTTTGTACATCTGTAGCAGTTGCTGTATGCTCAGTTTGTGTCTATACTTCATGGTTGTTTGTGCCCGCATTCAAGGGTTTACATGTTTTTTTTTATTGTTTTTTAGCTGTTTACATTGTTTTTCTTAATTTTGTCCCTTACTTTTGGAAGTTCCTATTTTGAAAAGAAATAAATAAACAATTGTTATAATTCTTTTTCTACCCTTTGCAAATGATTCAAATTTTAATGTTATTATGGATGAGAGAGACTACCAGTTGTCAAAATTTCAGCTTTTCACAGTCGTTATTTCTAACAAATACTAGGTTTTAAAATTTTGTCCCTTATTTTTGGACGCTACTCTATATTAGTCAAAAACACAATGGTTCCTGAATCAATTAAACTCCAACCTCTGCCTTATCGCCAAAATTGTTTTACAAGTATTTCAATGGCAAGTGCTCTAACGAATTCCGTGCATTAGTACCCCCTCGACAAGAATACCCTTGCGAAACTTTACCAGCCGCAAAATCCCACCCTACCCTCTACAGATCCCTAGATGCCGTAAAGTATTCTAAATAGCCTTTTTTCCTAACAATGCTGCACTTTGGAATTCCTTCCCGGGCCCCTGCTTCTCTGGCTGTACTGACATGCAGAAATTTAAGCGTAATATAAACAGACATCTTGCTGCCCAACTTCATAAATAGTATCCCTGTAAATCTGGTTTCAAATAATAGATCTTAACGACTAAGAGGCTCTGCGCTTTGTTTGGGATGAAACGTCAATAAAAAAATATATGTGTAAATATATTTAATGCACACATACACAAACACCCACACACACACACATATATATATATATATATATATATATATATATATATATATATATATATAATCTATTATATAAATCTTAATGTCTGTTTAAGTGTATGTATGTATTGTATGTATGTCTGCCTAAAACTGTTTATAGAGGCGAGTGGTTTTCACGAGATCGATATTGTTTTGAAGCTTGACCCTTCGGACGACAAATATCGAAAAATTGGCTGAAAACATTTATTCATTCACCCTCAACTTGGAACTTTTCTACAAGGAGGGGGTGTCTTTTTTCGCGCATATTTTCGAAAGTCATCTCCTCTTTGAAATTGACTAGCCTTTATTTAACATTCACCACTTTGGGTTTGGTGATGGACGCAACGTCAAAGACGTCACATTTGTTTCCACGTTCTTTTCCTCGTTCGCCCTACGAGTTCTAGTCTGCCTGCTTATTACCATTTATTTGTTTGTTTGTTTTTGCTCAACACACAGTTCCAAACACCCGGGCAATGCCGGGCACCCAGGCTAGTTTACTTGTTTATATATATATATATATATATATATATATATATATATATATATATATATTTATATGTATATATATATATATATATATATATATATTTCTTATGAATTTCTATTAGCTTATCATTCTTTTAATCGTTTTTTCTTAGGTAGGGAGATTTCAAAACGTTCGTTTTATTCCCGATATATTCTTATTTTCTATCTTATTTCTCTCTGGCCTTTCTCAATGCTTAAAATTGCATGAAACAAGAACATTCATTAATAGTTCCCATTGTCTGTGGTCTCATTCTTTTTCTGCTTGTGTCTTCATCATTTCGACGGATTATTTAATTGGTTTTGCTTCTTTCCTCTCAACGATTGCTTATCCTCTCTTTGTCGTCGTTGAATTTCAAATTCTTATCTATTGCCTAATCCCCCGTACACTACCGCCTGACGCTGTCCCTTGACCTTATCCTGTATATCCTCGGGTTGTGGCCGATCTTTAAAGCTATCAAGATTGTTATTTCCTCCCTGTCCCCTATTCACAGAACCGAGACCTCTTATCGGCGCACAATTACATAGCGAACTCCATTGAACTCGATTGCGACGCTATTTTAATATTAACTTCCAATTTACGCGTGTTCTTTTTCGTTTTCCCGCCAATTTTTTTCCTCGCCCTTTCACTGTGGCGTTAGTCTTACTTTCACTTTCGAATCTGTCATCTTCCATTCTCTCCAGGACCCAAGGCCGCGAAGAGTACAAAACTGCCAGTTCACTCTGTCCAATTCTCGTCTTTATACGAAAAATACCGTCGAATAACATTGCCGTCCGAAAAGGTCTGCAATTAATGTAGACAGAAATAGAAACTCAATTTCATTGTTCACACACTGTCACAATGATTGTTATCGCCATAATCATCATTATCATCATATGCAGCAGTAAAAACAGCAGCAGCAGCGGCAGCAGCAGAAGCAGAATAATCCTTGCCACCAGCACTGGTCAGGGAGATGACAATGGCTAAGTGGTTGACAACATGGGCTGAGAACCTAGAGATGTCACGTTCGAATCCAGTTCGTTCCACAAATAATAAAAAAAAATATCTTTCACTTCGGCACTTTGGCAACGTTAACATGTTCCTTCCCAGTAGAACCTGATATTTTTCTGAAAAAAATTCTTAACAGACAGATATCGGGGAAACACATTCCAACAAAAAATTATCAGGAATGGTGATCACCTAACAACAGACCACCAACATTATTTACGTTCTTCTTTTAATATGTTTAATCCTTATAGAATCAACAATGTCATTTTGGCTAAGAACAAAGGGTAGAATCTGTTTGCATGCTAAATTTCATCTATAGTGTTAACCATCAAATAACAGGAAATTCTTTAAGACTGAGTTACGTTTTATTTTTTATTCTAGTCCAGAGCGCCCCGAAAAGTATCTGTTATAACATAAATTAATCAACGTTTGTTTCCTTAAAGCTTTATTTTCTATTGACTTTAATAACATATAATAACACATGCTAAAATGTACTTTACTTCTGATATTCAGTTACACGTGAAAAAACTTTCATTTTAATTGTGTTAATTAACCGAAATATATAATTAATTAAACTAAATAAACGTGCATCTAACTTTCATTTATCTATGTATTTCTCTATATGTTGATTCCAAAATTATCTAATATTTTCCATTGTCTATGTGAGCAATCATATGAAAAATGACTTTCACAGCGGGAATATCTGATTTACATATTTTGTCCGCACACAACAAAGATACGTAGGTAAATTGAAAGAAAAAAATCATTAAACTATCACGTTAATAAAATATAGAATAATGCTTTCATACAATAAGAATAATATCGTAGTGAAGAGACTTCATTATGTTTTGTAGAATAACAACTTAATAGACATTTTATTACAACCTTTCACAGATCAAGTTAAGAGCTACATAAGGGACGACATTCACTTTCTTACTATCTTACCACATACAGTAGAAAATGGGACACTATTAGTTACATTTGACGTTAGCAGTTTATATAGTATTATGCCCCATTAATTAGGAAAATAAACAATAACATTTTGAATCAACAGACACGCACAAACACTACACCCTAGATTCCCAAGGCAATTCATTATCGATAGTATAGATATAATCCTAAATAATAATTCTTTCGAAGTGAACAATGGCAACTACATTCAAACACTAGTTATAGCAATGGGAACGAAAATGGCACCGACTTACGCAACCCTTACATTAGCCTACCTAGAAGAAACCTTATATGAAAAGATAGAACAAAAATTTAGCCACAGCACTAAAAAACTGTTTATATAATTCTGGAAAAGATACCTTGATGACTGCTTCATCCTGTGGAAACCCACATGGGGTGACATCACAGACTTACACACCATACTCCAGAACCTACACCCCAAAATTAAATTCACCATAGAACAAAGCTCTACAGACTTACCCTTCCTAGATATACTGATAAAGATTAAATACAATAACATTATCACAGACATCTACCGCAAACCTACAGACACCCAACAATACCTACACTGTAAAAGTCACCACCCTAAAAGCTGCATAAAAGCCATTCACTACACCCTAGCACGTAGAATCTGTACTATAATCACGGACAAAAACCTTCGGCCAATCCGACTCCAGGAACTACGAATAAATCTAAGAAAAAGAAAATACCCGCCACAACTTATAGACAAAGGGATCCAACTTGCGATAAATATACCGGTAGAAGATTTGATAACCCTTAAAGAATGAAACAAAGAATAAATCCTAACATACGTCTCCACACACAACAAAAATAACCCAGAGCTTTTCACAGAGATAACGAAAAATGTCCTCTTACTTAACCAAAACAGCAAACTAAGCAACTTCCTTAAAACAACAAAAATAATAAAAAGCAAACGCCAACCCAAAAAACCTAAAACGCATTCTTACTTCATCCAAACTCAATCTAGACACAACAAAAGGAGTCACAAAATACAACAAACAACGATATGGAGTCTGCAACATAATATTAGAGGGAAACTTATACACATTCACGAACCCCATACAAACATTAAAAAAAACTAGATTGCACCTCAAAAACGTGGACTATGTAATAAAATGTGCAGCATGCGATAAATCCTACATAGGCGCCACAAAAAAACCTTAGTAATAGAGTAGCCCTACACCGGTCCAACATCAAAATTGCGGAAAATAGACACTTGCATGTATCACAGCATATACACACATGCAGTGGAGGCAGATTCGAGATAATGCCCATCTTCCAAAATGACAGCTACTTCTACTTACTAACACAAGAAAAAAACTTCATAGCAAAGTTCAACCCCGCTTTGAACATCTCTCAATAATTATACACATAAATAGGCAAAACACAAAATACACTTACACGCATGCATACTTAGGTAAATCTGCACCCTCAAATACGAATGTGCACCCTCACTCACAAAACAAGCACAATAAAGAACGCGCACACTTTTACGGTCGCGCACATCCATATCCAGTATAAACTTTCCTTAAACTAAACAAACAATTAAAAATTATGCGTGTATATGTGTATGTGTATGTACACACATATGTGTGTATATATATGTGTGTATGTGTATGTATGCGTGTATATGTATGATTGTGTGTGCGTGTGTGTGTATATATATATGTCATCTGTTATCTATCCCCCATCTTGTTTGTGCGTGTGCGTGCACTTATGTTTCGGTGACTGAATACATGTATGCATATGTGCTTGGATTAGGAAAGAAAGAAAACTAAACCAATATATATGTGAGGTATGGGTGTATGAATATGTATGTGTGTGTGTGATGGTGGGTGCGTGTGTCCATATATATGTGGGTGGGTGAATGTATACGCATCTGTATATGTGTATATATATGTATGCATATATATAGGTGGGTAAATGTATTCGTGTGTGTATGTGTGCATATAAATGTTTGCGTAAGTGTGAGCCCTTGCATATGTCTCTCTATATATGCGTGTGTATGCATATGTGTGTGCCTGCATACGTATGCATATGCATGTGAGTGTGTATGTGCATACATGTATGTATATATATATATGTGTGTGCATATGTATGTATGTTTGTGATTGTGTGCGTGTATATATATATACATATATACATATATATATATATATATATATATATATATAACCTCCTACCTATTCTCCATCTTATTTGTGTGTGTGTGCGTGTACTTATATTTGAGTGATTAAGTACATGTATACATGTGTGTTTTGATTGGGAAAGACACAAATTTTTTTACCAATATGCGTGTGATATGTTAGTGAGTGGATGTGTGTGAGTACGTGTGTGAGTGTATAGGTGGGTATTGTATATATGTATGCTCCTACATATATTTCTGTGTATATGCGTGTATATATGTGTATATACCTGCGTGCGTATGCGTGTGTATGCGTGTGTATGTATATATGTACATGTACGCATGTGTATATGTGGGTGGAATTGTGTGTGAGTGTGTGCTATACATCAAAAAAGAAAGTCATAAAAAATACCATAAAATCCTTCACCAAATGTACCAACAGCCCCTTCTTTGAACTTAAATCTGACTGGACACTGCCAATACTTACTGTTGGGGATAGAATGTCTGAGACTGCATCACTCTGAAAAACACATTTAGTATCAGCAGATGTAAAAATAACATTTCAAACTCTCATTAAAAAGAAAAACTTTTTACGAAAATATCTGAAGAGAGCGAAACAAAGCTTGAAACGCGCTATAAAAATATTTTAAAATAAAAATATGATAAAAGACTGAAAAACCCACAATTGTTGATGACTACATTCTTTTAAATATACATTTTTTTCTCTCGTTAGAACTACACAACCATCACTTTAAATATATATATATATATATATATATGTAGCTGCTATCAGCAGCTTATCCAGCTTATCCTGCCTTGACAGAGTTCAAAATAGACTTCGCACTCTTGTTTTCTTCCCTGCATCCTCTTTCCCACAGGAGAGACTTTGCGGGGTTGGCTCTGCTTTATCGTTGTTACACGGCAGGTGCTCGTCTGAGCTTCAATCTATGCCCCCTCCTCGCCAAACTTTAAGGAAAAACCCTCGTCTAGCGAAAAACACTATCTATAGTTTCCCACACTCTTTATCTGTGCCGGAACCTTAATGTAAATTCCATAAACAAAGCTTCTATTTTAGACCTACACGCCTGTGGAACTCTCTTCCGTTGGCCCTTCTTTCCAGCTGACTACAATCTAGATTATCTTCAAGTCCAACGTAAACCAGTTCTTGATGAAGCGTCCCCCTAAGTAATCGAATTTACAATATTTCTACTACTTATGTTTGCTACGTTGTAATGTATATCCATTAACACTTATCCTCGACTGGCCTCCGTATCTTGATAAGCGGTTATCCCTGTGTAAAAAATGTATATATCTATGGATATATATATATATACATATATATATATATGTATATATTTACGTATATAAATATATATGTATATGTATGCGTATATATGTATATATATGTATATATATATATGAATGTGTATATATATGTATATATATGCATATATATATGTATATATATCTACACACATATATATATATATAATGGCGTCAAAGAAAGAATTGATTTACTGTACTGTCACATCCTAATAGAAAATGTCATCTACTTATATGAATTTACCAATGACTGTTTAAATACTGCTTATCTTTGTCAGTTGAGAACGATATCCGTATTCGGTTCTATATCTATTAAAAGATTACTTGATCGAAAGGCTACTCTAAAATGCCTAATATACCGTTTCGAAAGCGACTGAAACGAACGGGAATTGCTGGAAGCATGTCGTAAATAATCGCCTTATTTTCTGTCCATAAATAGTTACAACTGGATGAATAAAATCCACCGGAAAAAATATCTATATTGTAAAGTAATCACCTTTGAGTACATAGAAAATATCTTGTTAAAATCGATACGAGTTTATAATCAAACTGGAACTGCGGTTTTGTATGTTTTATCGAAATCGATCAATCGTATCTGTTTTCTAAATTTAGGTTGTATACACGCCACAAGCTCGGAGAGAGCTTCAACATCGTTAAAAGAGTAAGAAATGTTACAAAAATGTGAAAGAAAGAAAGAAAGAAAAAAAGACATTGTAGAGAAAGAAAAGAAAAAGAATAAAGACAGATCTATTTAAATTATTTGGATTTTAAGGACGATTGGTCATAAATTGAGTTTTATTTTCACAACGATTCGCTCGATGTCATCGACTTTTTTTATATGTATTATATCAAACATAACAATTTTTCTGTTGAACTCGGGAATTGGCACGGAATTACGAACGGAGTCTTTTATTTAATCAAGGGTGTAGCATGCTTAAGTTCCTTCAGCCCTCACTGGGTAGAAGTAATTAGCAATTGTATTTTGAATGTGGCCAAAACTGAAGATTATACTTTAAACCTCTAGAAGAGTGTCACTTACAACTGAATTTTACCAAGTACTTTATTACTAAGCGTTACATAATAACATGACTACATTTAAATTATCTATCTATCTATCTATCTATCTATCTATCTATCTGCCTATCTGTCTTTCTATAAATTCAGTGATGTTACTAAAATAGTTTATATTAGAAGTTATTTATTGTTTAGAGAAATAGAATCGATCTAAAATGTAACAATAGTTTTTAGCCAAAGATTTTTACAGTAATTAGCTAAGTTTAAAATAAACAAAATGACCTTCAACAGTTGTGCACATGACAGTAGCCACGCGTAACAAGACGTGTGGTTTTGACGACGTAACGGAACTGACGGATCAAGCGGTCAAAAAGATTGGATTGGAGAGTTTGAGTTTGGTCACGAAAGTGAGTAAACGTGCCTCAAAGCTGGGAAGAGGGGCTGGAAGGAACAAGCATGTAGACACGTAATACAGACTCCTTGTTAAGACTACTGAGACAGCTGAGATAAATTTATATTGTAAAAATATAACGTGTTGTTCTCTGGTTACACAAAAGCAGAAAAACAGGTGTTGGTCGTTGCATGTTTCCTCACAGAGCCCAGCAGTGAAAGACTGAAAAAAAAACGGGTAAAGAAAAGGTATGAAGCATCTATATCTTCTTCTTATAAAATATGATACCTTTATGTAAATAGAGACTGTAATATAGGCCGTGTCATGGCTCCTATATACAACAGCTTATACGTCGATATCCTCTCCTGGCTACCCCACAAGTTAACATAAGTCTTTCCTGACAATTCTAGTATAAATTGTAGGAGACTTAAACCTATTTTTCTCTTTAGATGTACATCCGTACTTCTTTCAATAGATATCACTATTTATTTTTGTATACCTTTCAATAGGTATCACTATTTATTATGTATAACTCTGCCTATCTACTATAATATAAAATAAACATTTTTCTGTGCGTGTGTTGTGTGTGTGTTGTGTGTGCGTGTGTGTGTGAGAGACAGAGTGAGAGAGAGAGAGAGTTCTCTATAGACATCTAAAGCCTGTTTTTAATCACAAAAATGTACTTTACGTGTCTTGCATATGGTTTGTATCGGAATGTCTTTGATAAGTATCGATAATCGATAATCGAAAAATCCAATGAAAGAACAGACGAATTTAATTAAAGTTAATTCCTTATACAACCTAACCTCACAAGTGCATTTGTGAAGTTTTGTTACCGGACGAGCGGAAAGGCCTTACCTATAAAATCAATAGTAGGTTCTGATATGACAGAGGTGCGTTCGAAATGAATGTTTTTGTCTAAAGTACAATTGCACTATGATCTTGCCTTTTTCATTTTAAACTTAAATTCACGCTATTACCACTGCACCAGCAGTAAAGCTAGACGTATAAAACCAACAGTAAGTTCTTTGATATGACAAGGGCGCATAAAAAATGGATGTTTTTGTTTAGATCATAATTGAAGCATGATACTTGATATTTGAACTTTAAACTTTAATTCAAGCCATAATAAAAAAATAATGTTATAAAATCAACAGTAGGGTATTTATAGTACAAAATAAATTACAATGTATCGTGGACTAAATTCACTGCAGGACGCATGTGAAGCTTCCTCTCTGTGAACCGAGATGGGCCCCCAACCAGAACAGGTAATTAATCGAGTTGATTGAAAATCGCCGCTTTTACCGATTTCGATGACAGTAAAATATAGAAACATGAAATATTCGTTGATGCTATTTCAATCCCAGGCAACGTCGAAAACCTCTGCTAGGTTTTTTACTATCTTTATTACTATATATTATAATTCTCTGTATCGTTCTATCTCTCGCTCTCTTTCTGTATATATTATCTATTTAATGTTAAATGGACATCGAAAAGTCGTAATAAGCTGAGTGATTGAGAACTCGATTGTGACTGACCATATATGGAGTGAAAAGACAAAACAGATTCAAGTAAAAATTTTAAATAGAGAAGTACGGTGGAGAGTAAGGTGATTAAAAGAAACAGCGCATAATCTGGGCGACGTCCAGCTAGGAAGCAGAATTATTTTATAGGAAAAAAAATACGAATAATCAAGCCCCAATCAAAAACAAATCTATTTATTATTATAGTAAATGTGAGTTTATCAACATTTGTTTTCCGGAGTGTATTTTTTTAAATTCTCTCTATAATAACTAGGTAGAAACATTAACTGCAATAATAATAATGTAAAATAATTTTTGATAAAAAATTACATTTAACCAATTAAATCCATATGACGTATATATATATATATATATATATATATATATATATACGTAATCGCAAAGCGTTCTGCGATACCCACCATATAAAATACCGCAATAAAAACGGGATTTCTTTCAGGCTTGAGAATCCCCACGTAAATTACAGCGTGTAACAATATATTTGTCGCCATATAAAAGACGACATGGTTCCATTTCCCTTTGATGAAAATCGTTTGTTTTTTTTTTGCTGTGTACAAATCCCAAGAACGATAGACGCCATCTATCATGTCAGAAAATGACACAATGTTCAACGAGTGAGATCAGAGATGTGCCGCTGTACAACACATGCTCTCTAGCGGTCCAAGTTATGATAATGGGACCATTGCCATCGCTCCCTAAATGCAAATCCGGACGGTTTAACGCTTGAGAGCACGAAGTTTCCGGCCACCGTAATGATCTTTGGTTTGATTTCAAGTGAGGACCACATCATGCCACCTCACATCTTTGAAGTCGGCTTGAAAATCAACACTAAAGTGCATCTGTCTGTGAAAGAAATAGTGTGGTGATCCCTTGGTGGAATTAGGTGGTCGCTAGCATACTCTGGGTGTGGCAGCAGGACTTGGCGCCACCCCGCATGTTTAAAGAGACACAGGCTTGGTTTCAGAATGACTGCTATGTCTTTGTACCCTCCTCTCATTGACCCGCTCCTTCCCCGACCTAAACCCGCTTGACTACTTCGTTTGGTTATACGTCGAAAACCAAAATAACCTCCACCAGAATCAAAGGCAGCTTCATCGCTGCCATCCGCCGAGTATTTGACGATCTTGACTGATTAAGTACATGGCGCTTGTGGAAAAAGGTATGCTCCCAGTTCCGGACCCATGTCGAGGCGGTGATTTAGGCTAAAGACGGCTACATTGAGTAGATGTGAGCTCTACTACATAATCAAGTTAGATGAATTGATTTTTTCAATAAAAGTTTTAAAATAAAGCTGTAGTGTTGTTTCCTTTAGGGCGACAAATTTATCATTCCACCCTGTACAGGTGCAGTTCTCCAAGTTAACACCAGCTGGTGGTAGTTGTCACTCACATAGACAACAGGATTTCGGCTACAAAAAAAAGTGCTGTGTTGCTGAACAAGATGTTCTTCGTCTTGTCATGGACAATGATGACGAATTTTCGTCTCTCTCGTGAAGTGATGGCTCGGATGATAATTAAGACGGTAAGGATGAAGGATATTTCATAGGCGTTGCCGATTTAGACAGTTCTCACTTGTAAAAAGAAAATAGAAGCGTATAATATTACCAAAGTTAAAATAAAACTAGTTCATTTTTTAATGCGTACCACCAGGACTACTACTAAGTCTATAGAATACCTTCCCCCTCTTTTCTTAATCGTTCTTTCTTTCTTTACCTTTCCTTTTTTTTTTCTTGTCTCTAGATTTCATCATAGGCTTTTTGGCCAATCGGAATCGAGGATTTACGCACAAAAATGTTAAAAGAAAACAACAAAAAAAAACATAGGTGTGAGAATTGTTAAAAGACACCGAAAAGTCACACATAGACTGAAGTACGAAACTTCCTCCAGATGCATCGCTACGGGTCCACATGTTGCATAAAGCAAGTCTGGACGATGCCAGATAATCATGCAAGTAAGGAAAGGTTAGTTTGTTGGGATAAATATTTATATTAGAATAACTAGAAGAATCAATGTTTACATAAATAATCTATATATTAATACGATAGCGTGTGTGTTATTATCTGTGTAATGTTTACATCCGGGTCGTTTTATTGTTATGCACTTCTATTTCTTTTCATGAATAATTTTACCAAAACTTCTTCATAATTTTGGTTTCGATTTCGCTTATAGCTGATGGCACTTAAGTCATTTAATTTTTTATATAAATAATTTTATCAAGAATTCCTCATACGTTTTGGTTCCGGTTTCGGTTTAAATTATAACTCCAGTAACATATTTTTATTTATAAATAATTTTGTCAAGAATTCTTCATAAGTTTTGGTTTCGGTTTCGATTCAAGCTAATGCACCCAAGTCATATGGATGCATTTTTTTTATTTTTGAAATCGCAACTATATGATATATAAGAATCGATAGAACATTAACACTATAAATATATATATGAAATCTGCAAGAATTAAAATATCATATTTAAGCGTACTTTACGATCGGACTTTGCCAGGTGTTCGTGCTAGCGTAGATAAATATTTTGCAGTTTTAACAAAAAAAAAAAAAAACACACACACACACACACAAAAAAACAAACAAACAAAAAACTACAAAATATCAAAGCGTCTCCAATTACACTGAACATTTACATAATGCCATAATCAACATATTACATATGAATGAATCCCGTGTGGAATGTCCACAGGCCCCGCTAGTATAAACAAACAGGCTTTGGAATAATAACAATTAAAAAATAACTTAACTTAAAAAAATCTGACGTAGAGGTGATTTTAAGCTGAGGTGGATATTGGAAAATGCATAGTCTGAGAGTTTTAGTAAGTCTAGTTTTTGGATCCATCGAGAGAAAATAGAGATGTGATTTAGAACGGTAGTTGTATCTTCTATAAGAAGGGACGATTTCGGAATAACGACCTGTATGCAAATAGTATCGACGTTTAGGGTTAGTCTATCTCGCAAATAGTTTGAAAGTTTTTATTTTAGTCTAATGATCCAAACAGCTGAACAAGCCTACATGGAAACCATTGGAAAAGATATGATCGCATTTGATGTTTTTTATATCCCATACATTTATAATGTATATCGATTTTAAAGACACTCATGAATAGACGATCATACGTATACACATTTCATAAAAAAACGTATTTAAAAACTCATCCTTTCCCCCACGACGATATAACATCTAGCATTGGTACACGCATTATAACACAAAATCCGAGCAGGTAATCAATCGATTTCGTGACTATTAAAATATGAAGTGTGAAATATTATTTGCCATCATTCAATCTCGGCATTGTGAGGTCAGTCTGCTAGTATATATATATATATATATATATATATATATATATATATATATATATATATATATATATAGACAGATAGATAGATTGATAGAATCCGTTCATTTCGAAAGACAAAGGATATCCCCTGTAGGAGCAGCTGCGCGTGTAATTGTAAGGCAATGGTTGTACAATTTCAATCACACCTCCTGAATCGGCACTGTTTGAGTCGAGTGGCAAGGTGAATTCCAGTACGACTAGAAACAAGGCCAAGAGAGAACGTACAACACCTGCAAATCTCAAATAGTCACCCATTTAGTATTGACCAGATTCAACGTTGCCTAACTTCGGAGATCCAGCGGGAACGTGTGTGTCAAAGCGATTATGCCGTATATATATATATGTATATATATATATATATATATATATATATATATATATACATATATATATATATATATATATAGAAAGAGAGAGAGAGAGAGAGAATGACCCCCCCAAAAAAAAAAACAGGCATCAACTCAAATTAGGCCCTGTTCTTTAGTGTTTTGTCCGAATGAAATGAAACTTTGGTCATAACTAGTTTATTATATTCAAAACATCACATCAAAACACTAGGGTCTTTGGCCTTTTTTTCTCCGTTGACTGTAAAATGCTCAGAAAAACAATTGAATATCCTCTGTATGATGGGGTCACCTATATATATATTTCATCCAGAGGAAGTCTCGAAATAAAGGCGAAACTTTGATGACCACATAAAACGGTTTTTTCCTTTTTATTTCTTTCTCTCTTTCTCTCTCTCTCTCCCTCTCTCTCCCTCTCTCTCTATATATATATATATAAACACACACCCACACACACACACACACACATATTTATATATATGTATGTATATATATATATATATATATATATATATATATATATATATATATATATAACAGTACGAATAAAGGAAAAAGTATTTCTGTTTTCCTGAGATTCTCACCAATCCATCCATCCGTTGATCTAAAAGGCCGCCGCCACCACTACCCGTTTCAAAATTCAACATTTTTTTCACACGCGCATATATACGAGGATATCGTGAAAGATGTCTTCCGTCATATTGATGGCCAAGGCTAAAAATCGAACCGTTATTCAATTTAGCTGATGAAGGAACCACACCTTTATCTTCAGCGTTCCCTTCGCACTCTTCCAGTGGTCGACATGTCTCGCAGACATTTAGCGTTGGCTTAAGACCACAATCCATTTCACTCGCCTGTCATGGCGAATTTGATGGGACCGTGCTCTCGGCAAATATCTACGGCAATAATGCTAAAGCAAATGCGCTTTGTTTTCTGTGTTAAAAGCATTTCTGGAATCCACTGTCTAGGGACTTCGTCTTTTTTTTTTTTTATTTATCTACATATTTATCCTTATTCAGGTTTTTATAAAAGAATGTTTTGTTTACTTACCGCTATTGAGATTCTTCAGTTTAGCCGGAAGACTTTCTGCGCATGTCCGGAATGAAGTTAAAAGATTTTATGTCATACAACCGATTCGTTATCTATTTCGATAGTGGCCTTCACTGTTTTATCTCGTATTGTTCCGTAGGAGTAGTGGGAGGTGTAAAAAATGTGGATGATGTATTTTTTTGTGTTTTTTTTACTTTCAAGAAACCTTATATAACGGCCTCTGCTTGGGTGCTGTTTTATTTATTTAATGCATTTCTGACATATTAGTAACAATTCGTAGAATTTTAAAGTGTTCGAAGTAAAAAAAAAAAAATGCGACAAAACAGCGTGAACGAAAAAGGTAAAATAACAAAAGGGGCAGTAAGTAAAAGAAATGGAAAAAATAGTATGTCAATAAGTGAATGCTATAGAAAAGAAAAAAAAACATTTGGTTAACAGAATATATTTTAGTTATGTATAAGATTTTACTGATAAAAATTGAAATAAAAAAAAGAAAATCAATAAAAGTGTAATATTATTACGACATATTATAAATCAGAAGATTCTATTATTGGAACTGGTTTCCCCGATATTTTTCTAGTTAGAATTATTTCTGGAAAGACATCGGATACATACAGGATACATCAGATTAAAGTTGTCAGTATTCTAAGTGAACGTGATTTTATGGAAAGAAAACGATACGAAGTTGGAACATCCAGGTGGTAAATCGCTACGCACAGAATCACCGTCATTTGCCCAAAATTCTAGAAAATGTCATAAAACTTTGCACACTAATTCAAACTTGCTACAACATATATAAAATCACCTATTTTCACATAAACGTTATCCAAAATTCGTATCTGTTTAGAATAAATCAAATACAAGCGTCGTTCAAAAAGTAATTCCTCCTATTTTGCATTCCAACCGACTTCATAGTGGATTGTTATTACGACTAAACTTATTCATTTATCAACCGAAAGTTTCATTTCTCTGTTGCATATATTGACATCGGGAGACTCTAAAAAAAAAAAGTCGCCCCTATCATAGATGTGCGTCAGAAGCAGAGATGCGTTGATCAATTCCTGGCAAAAGAGCGTTGGGAATGGTAGTGACCGTGTAAAAATACATTATGGAGCACAAACAATCTCTCGTTTTAATAGTACCGCTTCCATGTCCGTAGCTCTTCAACTTCACGTGTTAAAGAATAGAAGGCCTTAAGTTGTAAATGACATGTATATGACGAAGCGGGCTCCGGGCGCCCTTGAACAGAAATCCTCCATCGCTGGCAAAAGTGTATCGGGACTATGTAGAAAACTCAATTCTGGAACACAAAAAGTCCCTTGCTTGAATAATACCACTCCTGTCTCATCGCTTGTAAACATTTTAAGTTAAGTCTATACTTTTCGAACAACCTTTTAGGTTACCCCCCCCCCAAAAAAAAAACAACTAATTGTAAGGATAACTAATAGAGCACGTGGTCCTAATCAGCATCATGTTGTATGCTTTCGAAGATTATATTGTAGCATTGGTTTCCCCGATATTTTACTCGTCAGAATTCTTTCTAGAATGCCATCCGCTATTAGTGAAAGCTCACGTGAAGATTGCTAACATCCTAAGAGAATTGATTTTTATGGAACAGACTGAATTCGAACTTTGGACAACCAGGTTTTCAGTCCGTATCGTAAGTACTAGACAACCGCTACTTCCCATTGTGCCTAATAGCACGACAAGAGAAATTCCTTGATGGCAAATGCAATTATGATGGGCTTACAAATTGACAAGAGGTATCCAGTCTACATGACCTCTGAAATTAACAAACACCTCACGCGGTTTACCCGCCCTTAACATAATAACGATCCTAAATATATTCCAATATATACAGATCAATTTAATTCGTGTGTAAAAGTGGTTAAGATAATCGTATACCTCTTAGATTAGCAGAATGTCCCGGCGTTGCCCGGGATTGAATGAGGTTTTACGAATGTTTTACAAAACTAATACTTTTAATCTTATGAAAATCGGCGAAATCAACCACTTTCAATCAATTCAATTAATTTGTTGCTCTAGTCAGTGACCCACAGTGGTGCACCGGAATGAAGTTCACATGCCCCCCCTAGAGTTACTTACATTGCACTGTACATAATCTGCTAATGATTTTATGATATTTTTCTATTATGTACGAGGGGCGTGCAATAAGTAATGCTCCTAACCCACTTCCAATAGGAGTAGATCAACGAAACTTGGCACAGTTATTAGTATTTCTCTACACAGGAACCACCCAGAGTTATGCATTTCTCCCATCATTTGATGCATCTCTGAAGATCGTTTTTGTAGAACACCACAGGTTGGTCCTCCAACCACGACGTGACTTCAGAAATCAAGGCTGCTTCATCTGGGAAACGCTTTCCTTTCAAAAACAACTTCATGGCTGGGAAGAGGTGAAAGTCAGAGGGTACAAGGTCAGTAGAGTAGAGAGGATGGGGTAGGATTTCATAACCATACGCCCGTGCTTCTGATCTGACGACATGCGAGTTGTGGACCGGAGCGTTGTCCTGCAGGAGGAGGTACCTTTGCTGATCTTGCCTAACCTCTTGATTTTGATAGCTTCCCTTAATTTCCTTAAAAAGGAAACATAATAGGCTCCTGTAATTGTGGTACCCTTTGTCAGGAAACCTGTCATCACTACTCCGTCCTGGTCCCAGAAAACTGGGAGCTGCACCCTTGCCTTCTTTCAAGGTGGTGAATCGAAGTTCTTCCACTGCATTGACTGGGCTTTGGTCTCTGGATGGCCCCAGTTTTCATCCTGTGGAATCAGTCTTTAGAAAAACTTTGAATCCTCTTCTTAGCACACTCCAAATTCATCCTCGAGCACTTAACGCGTTCTCGCTTCTGGAATAGTGTGAGCAACATGGGAATCCATCAAGCAGACAACTTATGCATATGCAAATGATCATGAATGATAGTTTCCACAGACCCTTACTAATCTTGACAGCTTGGGCTTTTTGGCGAATAGTAATGCGCCGATCTTCCAAAATGACAGCCTCAACTTAACGGACAGATACCTCATCAATGGCAGAAGGGGGGCGACCAAGCCTGGGAGCTGTTTCCACAGACTTCCGGCCATGTTTGAATTCACGATGCCAGCGTTTTACAAGGTCATATGATGGGGCATTATCACCATAAGTTTCTTTCATTTCATTAAACGTCTCCTGAAGTGTGCATCCTTTAAAATACAAAAACCGGATCTCTGCCCGACATTTAACAGGCTCCATTTCACACCTGACTCAGTTCAAACACCTGTAAAACAAAAACCACAATTAGTTCAGAGCTGTAATTTGCCACATAACCCGAAGATATATAAATCATTGCACATGCAAAATTTCAGCTAGATCAGACAACGGGAAATGGGTCAGGGGCATTACTTATTGCACGCGCCTCGTATTGCATTTATATAAAAAAATTCAAAAGTTAGGTATCATGATTGAACTGTATTCTAAATAGATACATTTATTTTGAAGGCGCAACTGTATTATCAAAGAATCGATCGTCTGTTTTATATGCTGGGTCTTTCTGCTTGTGTGGTATTAAGCATTCTCAAATGCACTTGTGATGTAAAGCTGTATAATGTTGTGAACTTTCGTCAAAATCAAATCATTCCTTCTTAAATCGGATTTTTTCGATAATCAAATTTTGATAAAAAATTCTAATACAAAGCCTAATACAACAACACCCCATATCCATGAAGTACATTTGTGTGAAATTACATGAATCGGCCCTGCAGTTGAGGAGTCCATAGAGAACACACAAACTAACGGTGTTTTATGTATATATATATATATATATATATGTGTGTGTGTGTGTGTGTGTGTGTGTGTGCGTATGTGTGTGTGTGGAATACTTACATGCATATATATATATCCATATAAATCTATGTATATATATACATGTGCATCAATTATATGTATATCCATATATATAGATACACATACAGACACACACGCACACATATATGTATATATATATATATATATAAATATATATATATGTATGTGCGATATTTATATATGTATACATAAATATACATGTTATATATTGATATGCATATTAAAATACTTATGTATATGCATATAAATGCATAAAAGTATATGTATTTATGTAAATATATCCATATATATCCATATATCTCTATCCCCCTCTCTCTCTTACTCTTTCTCTCTTACTCTTTCTCTGTATATATATATATATATATATATATATATATATATATATAAATACATATATATATATACATATATATATATAGAGAGAGAGACAGAGATAGAGAGAGAGAGAGAAAGATAAAGAGATACAGTGAGAGGGGGAAAGAGAGAGAAGAGTGATAGAGAGAGATACATATGATTTCTCTTATCTAAATTCAGTTTTTGAAAGTTACGTCCGGCTCGATCTGCGCTTGATACCAAAACGTGTGGCTATCAAATTAACCGTTTTTCATTGAGTGCCAAATACATTCGTGTCGCTTCATTTACCGCCAATTAAGACCAAAATACGCCATTAAGGTATAGGGAGTGGTTGCTGATTATAAATTAAAAATTAATTTCCAACGAATTCGATCCTTTCCAAAACATGAAATGAAAACGGACATCAAAGAATAAATAGTTGGCAAAATATTATGCACGGCGTCCTTCGTACGTTCAGGTTTGAACAAGCCCGTTACTTTTGATTAAAACTGATAGGAAACCTTTAGGTTACACCAGAAATCAGCCATTTTTTTCTTTCGTTGTCGTCCGTCCTAGTTTCATATACCGTGTAATTTGAAAATCCATAACATTCATCCGGCATCAATTTCTGCATGTGTAAAGGACTATCGTTATATATGTGGTTCGAGCTGCTACCAAAGGCAAGACTAGTTGTTTTTCTGTGATTAATCGCCTTAAAAATTGGTAAAACCTATTTTCCTGAAGCTTGCAGGGTCCCGTGCAGTAAAAGAAAAAAGAATAAATAAAATAAAAAATAACATATTGCCTTTTCTCTTTATGTGGTTGCGACATTGTTACCTTATCTGCTAATGAGATGCTTCCGGTTTGAAATAAAAAAAGGGCTTACTTTTCAGAGTTGCCTTAATTTTTGGTTTTCACGTTTGAATAGGAAGTTTTCTCGGCAGTGTGTCGTATTTTTGGGTTGAAAGTTTCTGATAGCAGTGTTGAGTTTTGTGAGTCGAGTTTTTGAGTAACACACTTTTAGCATAGTGTTGAATATTTGAGTTACGAATTTTGTTGGATGTAACCTTAGGAATTGTTACTTGGACGTGTGGAACAGTTTACATTTGATTCTTTTAACTGATGTATTGTAATACCAGCCCCTTACTATTTCAATATCTCATTTATTGAACAGAATTTCTGGTGATTATAATATGAATGACTAACATTCTCAGAATGCCGATTAGATCCTGCATGTTAACTATAAAGTAGCTCGTAACGATTATGACGCTCACCTCTTTTTTTTTCTTTCTTAATCGTTTTGTAGTTGATAACGGTACGTCATCAATAGTCAAATTTCTTATTAATATTGGTGAAAATATGGCGCCAGATATCATCAATCATATGTAATTTCTGAAGATGTTGTTATATTGGCCGTTTTCTTTTCATCAAGCACAGTTATGCTATACATGGATTTACATATTCAGAGGCATGCCGATTAACGTGAATAAAAAGTTAATTATAGAATGATGACAAGAATAAAATTATGTAAATATTTCAGAGATAACAAGCGAAAAAATTAAGATATAACAGAAGAGGGGTGATGATAGAGAAAAGAGACACACGTATATATACATATATATATATATACATATATATATATATATATATATATATATATACATGACAGAAAAGAATAGACACTAATATGAATAGCTTTTTTTATAGATTAATATATGCTTATTTATATGTACAGATAAGAATAGTGCTGAAATAAATTGGAGTAGCTCATTAAAATTGCATCTAACAACATTGAAGCATACCCTGAACCAAAAGAGCATCATACCTAATATAATGTTTGCGTGGACAAATCATGGGTCAGCATAATAGCGGTCCTAGTCAAGGCAGAATAGTAAGAAATCTTTCAATACCTCCTTAATAGAGTGATCGTACATTCATAAGAGAGGACAAAGAGTCCACAAAACCTCATCCAGGTCACCCTTGGCTCTCTGAATAAACCACGCGTCTTGTGAAAAGAAATGTTGAAGATCCTGGGCGCAAAGCCTCTGACATTACAACAAAAGCTGATATCAGTCCCAGAAGAGCTGTCACGTATTTTCATAAGGTGTGCTACAATGGTAGAGCTGCGAGAAGAAACCACTATTTTGTTTTTCCAATATCAGGCGCAGAAAAGATTGGGTTCGTGAGATGGTGAAGAAACCTATAATCTTTGGGAACAATGTCATTTTCCCTGATGAGTCAAGATTTGCATTATTGCTCGACAGTGGAAAGGTATGGGGATGGAGGCTCCCTCGTCACGAGTTTCACTTAAAAAGACTCCAGCTAATACTGAAAAATAAATGTTATGGAGTGGAATTTGGAGTGATGGTCACTCAGACCTGATTGAGTGCGAAGGGAACATCTATTCTGCTAAATATGCTTCAATATTACAGGAAAGACCCCCGACCAATATTACGGGAAAACGAACCAAGTTAACTCACTATTTATGGAAGAAGGAGCTCCTTATCACTAGGGCGACATAACATTATTTGGGCCTAAAGAGGACAAATAAATGTCATGGCTAAGTCATCTACAAAACCTGAATCGTTAGCATTATTGTGTTAGACGTTGCAAGAAATTCCAGAGGAGGTATTCCTCAACTGATCCATGCCATGTCTAAAAGAGGACTAGCATTAAAAACAGCAAATAGAATGTCAAGCAAGTATTAGTTATTACACTTGTGACTATTCATTTTTGATTTTGTGCTAAAAATGCTATGTTTTTCGGTTATACATGCATCCCTAGAATTCAACCCCCACATTAATCCACCATAGACCACTCATAATAACCCACATTTCGTTTAAGCACTGTTATTATCTAAGACATCTCATCTAAAAAAGATACAATCATAGCATAAACCCCCTGTTTACACATACAACACATATATACATGTTTCACTGGGCTTTCTTTCAAACAAACTAACCCATATCCCCCCGGAGAATTTAAGCACACGCGCTGTCCACATATATTAAACCTATTTTGACAAATATGCTATATACATCCATCCATTACATAATGCAAACTACACAACTCCTGGTGAGAAGCATAAGGCTTCGAAATGACATAGCATAAAGACTCCCTACTTACCCAACACCCCTAAATAAATGTATTCCCTGTTGAATAAATAAATAAATACATCTCTATATCTATTAATATATAGTTTTGATGCCTTCATTTTTCAGTCTTCTTTACTTCTAAAAAAGCTCCAATACAATTTTGTTGAGCTTCGTATTATCCTGATAAATCTCCCCTTAAATACTTGATTCTATTCTCTTTCTTTGCCTTTCACACACACACACACACACACACAGACACACATATATATATATATAAATGTGAAAGATAAAAGAAGAGAATAAAATTATATATATATATATATATATATATATATATATAAATTCGTATTCCTGTCTGTTTATTTGTTTGTTCACAATTTGATTAATATATGGAAAAGGTCCGGTAGTTTAGTTCTTAATTTATTTCTCTATATAGTATGATTATTTAAAAATATACGACTAAGCAGTCACCTTATTTGTTTATTATATTAAGAAAAATCAATTGTACTAAATATCTGTATGTTAGTTTACGTTTTAAGTGTTCTATTTAAGATTGTTATTTCATCAACTCTAAATAACAATTATATTGATAATATATTTAATTAAATTCATTTGGAATTATTACTTCCGACATCAATTTTTTCATGAAACGAGTAGAGTTATTTCCCCTGGTGAGTTTTTTATACGTTCTGAAGTTCGAAAGATTCTGACCAAATTTCAAACAATTTTTACAGTTCATAGGTGACCTCGGCTATATTTAAAAAAAAAAAATTCGTTCAATAAAAAAGTGATGTTCATAAGTTCTAACAATCTGCAAGGAACAGAAAGAAGTTTTAATCTGTTTTGGTTTCATATCGAAGATTTTTATTGTTCTAAGCAAGACAAAGAATACTTCTGAAATTTAATCTCCTTAACCTATAGGGTTTCGATGTCTACCATCTCATCAGAGGAGAGAAAATATTAGCAAATATTTATAAAGGTATGCACCCTATTTGCTATAGTCAGGTATGATTCTATCTAAGATTTTATTGCTTGCTAGACCAATGTCCGACCTGGATGAACAAATTAGTCTAATGGAAGGGTTCTTGTGGAAGTTTTCTTTTGTGGTCTTTCAATGTAAATCTGGGAGTGTCAGGAGTGACAATTTCTGTATGTTCATTGATATTCATGAGGTTAAGTAAGTTTTTAGCTTCTAAGTTGATTTCATCTATTTTTTTTCGGTTTTAGGATGTGTTTAATTCTTTGTATATACATTTCTTATAATTGCAATATTATAGTTTATAATAGTTTTTGGTTTTATCGGCTGGAACAAATATATGTGAACTTTTACTGACTTTTGTAGCGAAATTATTTATTTTCCTAGTGGTACGGTTAAGTGTGTGTCTGTTATTCTTAAATTTTATATTTTTGACTAAATCAATCATCATGTTTTCAAAATGTTCAATATCTTTTCTGCTATATATATATATATATATATATATATATATATATATATATGTTTGCTTGTATGTGTGCGTGTGAATGTACATATATATATATGCATATATATACACACATGTGTTCACCCCACTTATAAACTTTCACTATTACCTCCTGTCCTTACAACTAATGCCTCGCCCCACTAATAATAATATAGACTCCTAATGATACGGCTTCCACCAGACTTTAAAATATTTTCGCTGGACCCATAAAGAAATGTATACAAGAACATGCCCGACCCGGATACCTACTCAGCTATGCGGATTACTCAATATAAAAATTGGATCTTATTACCCAACTGCTTTAAAGAACGTCCACCATGGATTTTACCACGCAATTTTCATATCCTTTTCTCCAAATCCTTTTCCTACATGACTTCTGATTAATTAATTATTTTGAGCTTGACTTTCCATGTCTCACTGACTTTAGCAAATAGGGTACATACGTTTATAAATATTTGCTAATATTTCCTCTCCTCTGATTAGATGATAGACATGGAAACCCTATAGGTTAAGGAGATTAAAGTTATAAAGTATACTTTGTATTGCTAAGAATAATAAAAATATTTAATATGAAACTCAAACACTTCATTTCAATAAGGGGTTTTTGAAATTCATTGTATCACTAAAATGAATTTATTTGCTCTATCTTGCATATCGAGCAATCCTTATTTAGATGGGATAATATTACTGCCAGTAATATTTTGTAAATCTTATAATCACAGGTGTCCATACCAACTCTGAGATGGGTATATATGCTGATGACACCACACTCTATAGCAGGCACGACAGGAAAACAAATGAACATATATCTAAAGTAATGGCAGAAACACTAGAGGATGACCTCCAATCAGTAGTGGAATGGGGACAAAAATGGATGGTAACGTTCAATGCCACCAAGACAAAACTGGTTTCATTCAATAATTACAAGAAACCTTCTCTACCACCTATAGCAATGGCCAACGACTCTTTATCTGAGAGTACGTCTCTCAAGCTCCTTGGCCTAACGTTCACAGGAAACATGAGTTGGAACAATTACATCGAGGGTATTGCCAGGGCCGCTGCAAGGAAGGTGGACTCTCTCTACCGTGCTAGAAAACTTCTAACACCCGAAAGTATCCTGTACCTCTATAAGGCCACTATTCGCCCATGTATGGAGTATTGCTGTCATATTTGGGCCGGTGCATCGGCTACTAGTCTCTCGCTCCTTGACAGGGTTCAAAAGAGAGTCGCAAATCTGATAGGCCCTAAACTGGCATCAAAACTTCAGCCTCTGTCCCATCGTCGAAACGTTGCATCCCTCTGCCTGTTCTACAAGTATTATAATGGTGAATGCTCTGAAGAACTGCAAGCACTTGGGCCCCCACGACGTGAACACCCTCGACAGACCCGACAAGCTGTAAAATCCCACCCCCACACTGTAGAGATCCCTAGATGTAAAAGATCTTTCTACTCCAGTAGTTTCTTCGCCAGAACAGCTAGACTTTGGAATTCCATTCCAGGTCACTGCTTCCCCAACTGTACTGACATGCATAAGTTCAAGTTCAACGTGAACCAACATCTCGCTGCCCTAATCCCTACATAGTACCCCAGTAGATGTTTTCCCTGATAGTAGCCCCCTACACCAAAGTGGCAATGTGCCTTGTTTGGGGTGAAAATGTAAAAAAACAAAAAAACAAAAAAAACAAAAAAAAACTGATTGTTAAGTAAAATTATTCTGAAGTATATATATATATATATATATATATATATATATATATATATATATATATATATATATATATACGTCTATTTATTTATATATACTTCTAAATAATTATTAAGACCTTCATTAACTGGTGTTTCATTCCTACGCAGTAATCAGTACGGGTAACGTATTTTACTCATATATATATATATATATATATATATATATATATATATATATATATATATATATATATATATATATATATATATATACTCGCAAAAGTACCCGTGGTTGACTGGGTTCAAAATCAGCCGACAGAAAATGGACTCTGATTTATGAAAGTATGATAGGTTATGAAAAGGAAGGGTTGTAAATTTGGGTTGAATTTGGGGGTATCAAAACCAAAGCAAAATAACAAATTACTCAATCAATTTTTAGTCTAAACATTTGAAATTTTACATAAAGTGTATTAAGATATAGGGCACGCTTTTTTTAAATCGTTTTGGTGCAAGATTCGGCTGCGAAGGGGTCAAAGTTATAAAGAGTTGACCTTTGCAGTTTCTAGCAAACTATTTAGCTAATTTAGGTTCTAAATATTTGACATTTTACATAAAGAGTATTCAGGAATGCAGAAAGCTTTTAATCAAGTTTTGGGGGGGGGATTTAGCTGCCAAGAAGACAAAGTTGAAAGAGTTGACTTTTGCCGACTCTACCATACTCCTCCGCCAATTTTGAGTATAAGCCTTTGGAATTTTAGATGTAGGTTACCTAGACATGAGTCAAACCTTTTAATCTTGATATACATACCCATATATAAATTATAAACATTACATAGGGCCCGAGCAATACCAGGCTGAACTGCTAGTATATATATATATATATATATATATATATATATATATATATATATATATATATATATATATATATAATTGAAAAATCTTATTATTAAAGATTCATTCAAATTTTCCAAAAAATCTTTATAAACCCTTAAAGACTGTACACAAATTTTTAATTATCTGAACAGAAGTACAAATAAACCTATTCCGCAAGTTTAAAAAAGTATAGTCTTCTCATCAGAGGAAAAGGTTTGCTAAATAAATAATAAATATTAAAGATTAATGCATTGAATGAAACTAAAAATATAAAATTAATCATATTTGCATAAAAAAGTTTTATACAGTGAGTGAAAGTTTATAGGGACTCATTGTGATTATGAAAACAGAAAAAAGGGGAAAAGATATGGTAAAAATCTATTAAATAAAAAAAAGTCCATTAACAATTCATTGGTAATCCATAAGAACAGGGCAACCTCATTATAGATGTCCAAGGTAAATCAATGCTTCCAGAAAGAAAACCATGAGATTATTGAGAAGTAAAAATTTAGTTTTTTAAAGTGTTTTTCAAAAAGTACCGGTTGAGGCAATTTAAAATGTTGAAGTGAAGATTAAAGGAATATATATATATATATATATATATATATATATATATATATATATATAAAACTACTTAATTTACTCACATAAAACCAATACACGAAAGTATAGATTTATGCGTAAACTTTAAGTAATTACTTCAAAAGTGCTCAATACGTAGGTAGAGCTAGTTAGTAATTTATAAACTATATATGGCGATTAAGCTACACTGAATATTCGGCGTTTCCTCCGCTCTAGGACTCCTCAGGCTTATAGCACATAAGACTGAGGAATCCTAGAGTGGATGAAACGCCGAATATTCAGTGTAGCTTAATCGCCATATATATTTTATAAATTACTATATATATATATATATATATATATATATATATATATATATATATATATGTACTTGTATGTAATGTACTGAGTTCGTGTAATCCAGTAAATTTTCATATACTAATAAGTTTTAAGCCGAAAAGAGATGATTTAAGATGTAAGCTACAAAATTATCATATTTGATAATTGAGCACTAATATACTGTTTTAGCAAAATCAAGACTTCAAAAAAGGTGTTGATAGCAACAAAAAGTGTATTTCATTTTACGTTACAATTGTTTCCATGCCAGAACGACAATTTCAATTATTATGGCGTTTGAAAATTTTCACCAAAACCAGCATTTCTTCAGACATTATAAATAAAAACCCTCTTTACAATAGAACATTGTTTAAGGAAAAAGAAAAAGAAAAATTCCCTTAACGGAAAAGGAGCATGTGAAAAACATTTACTCCGGAGGTAACCTCTGTGAAAATGCCATTCCTATATTAATATATCACCTAACTTTCGTATCCTTATTTAAAAACAAGGTCATAAGTTTCCACAAAACCCTTAGCCATTTAAAAAAAAATAATGATATATCTCATTCGTTGAATTCCTAAACTAGATTTCTCTATTTCTTTATTTAATATAATTCATTTTTTATTTCTATATTTATAATACGTCCATAAGAACCTTGCGTTAACGTTACGGTTAATTTTAGTTTCGTATTTGCTCATTAGTGGCAAGTAATGTTT
Organism: Euprymna scolopes; assembly: GCF_053919585.1. Classification (NCBI taxonomy): domain Eukaryota; kingdom Metazoa; phylum Mollusca; class Cephalopoda; order Sepiida; family Sepiolidae; genus Euprymna; species Euprymna scolopes. The sequence continues at coordinate 59,223,952 of NC_136501.1, forward strand.
ACAAATTATCGGCTGTTTTAATACTTAGATATATGACCATTTCAGGTTTAATGTTTAATTGAATATGCGAATAAAGAAAAATACTGCATTATATATATTAATCATTAATAGTAAAGGATTCTAATCTATTTATCATATTTTAATATTTTAAAATGCATTATCATTCTAATTAAATATGTTTCCATATCGTTACTATAAAACAATTGCGAAGGGAGATAATCCAAAGTGTGGTGTATGTGTGTGTATTTAGAAATATAAATATTTTCTCTCTTTTCCTCTGTCTACCTATATTGCTATTTCTCTCTTTGTCTATCTCTCTCTCTTTCTCTCTCTCTCTCTCTATATATATACATATATATAATGAAATAATAGAACTCTACCTGTTTTTGAGCACTATATATACAGGGTGTCCATAAAGTCCGTGTGCACTTTAAATAATTTATAACTTTACTTTGTATTTGCAATAAAAATAATCTGTAAAATGGATTTAAAAGAAGGAAATCTATATTTTCTAACCTGTTATTGAAATTTTATTTACCTTTCCACATGCCCCCCCCCACCATTAGCAATACAAAGGGTAATACGATTTTGCAGTTCACGAAAAACATTTGCTAAATAATTTATAGTTATGCCTGAAATCACATTACTTATTCTAGCTTTCAAATCTTCCAATGAACTAGGTTTGGTTGCATACACAATTGTTTTCACATGTACCCATAAAAAATCTAATGGAGTCAAATCTGGCGAACGTGGAGGCCAATGAAATGGTCCACCCCTTCCGATTCATCTGTTAGGAAATTCCTGATTTAGAAACTGTCTAATATACCAAGCAAAGTGAGAAGGAGCTCCATCTTGTTGAAACACTGTATCATCTTTCGAGTTTAATTGTTCAAGTTGCGGAATAAAGTAATTCTGCAACATATCTAAGTAGCTGCCACTGTTAATAACACAATCTTCAAAGAAATATGGCGCTATGATTCGATTTGCTCCCAAAGCACACCACACATTAACTTTAAGAGAGTCCCTTTCATGTTCAACATTTTCATTTGGGGTTTCAGTTCCCCAAACTCGGCAATTATGCCTGTTGACCTTGCCACTAATGTGAAATGTTGCTTTAATCAGAAAACAGTAAATTACTCACAAATGCATCATCATTGCAAAGTTTTTCATTGAACTGGTGACAGAAAGTTAGCCGTGCATAATAATCCTCTTCTAACAACTGTTGATGTAATTGAATTTTGTAAGCTTTCATATGAAGTTTTACCCGCAGAATCTTATGCACAGTAGACTTTGGCAGCCCGAGCTCCAATGATTCCCGCCTTACAGACTTTCTTGGACTTGCAGAAAAGGATTCTCCTATGGAAGCAGCACTTTCGTCACTGACACATGGCCTTCCAGACCGTGGTTTATCATGGACAGAACCTGTCTCTTTAAATTTTTTCATCCATTTAACAATGGTGTTGCTATGAGGCGCTTTTTTATTGTATTCAATTCTAAACTTTCTTTGTGCAATAGTAGATTTCAATTCAGCCAACCAAAGGGCACAGTTTACTTTTTCCTCAATTGAAGCCATGGGATCAAATTGATTCTGAAAAACAAAGTAAAATATTTTTACTTATTTGTTACTTATCTAAAAATTATTACGAATTTTGTGGTGAAAAATTATTTAATAACTATACTTAAAACTAGACACATGAAACTTTATAACATTTTTTACAGATTATTTCTATCGCAAATATAAATAGTTATACATTTTTTAATGTGCACACGAACTTTATGGACACCCTGTATATATAAAAATATCGTTTTTATTAATGATTTTATATAAAACACAACAACCATGCTATATATATATATATATATATATATATATATATATATATATATATATATATATATATATGTCAATCTTTCGTATATAGAGTTGGTCATTTATTGATTTTTTACTAAAGTTATGAAGCGATCGACTCATTAGAAATCGTTATCCAGTAAATAAATTCAACGTCCTTCTTGCAAATTGGCTGTGTTTTGTTCTTGTCCAGAGTTATCCGCCCCTGAAAGTGAACCTCATTTCTAGCCAGTGCTGTAACTTCCCACGCCTCTCTTAACCGCACACAATTTCAGACTTAGAATAACAAACAATGCATTATGAAACACTAGGAGAAAGATCAAAGCGAGCGTTTCCATATTGCAATTAATGGTCGAATGGTATTCGCTAGCTGTTTTCTTGGGCGTTGATTGGTACATTAACACGTCCGGAAAATTACATCAAAGGAAAGGTTTGATGAGATAGAGTCGAAGGTGGTGGGGGTGGTGTTGGCGGTTGTGAAAGGCCATGTTTAGTATGGCCGCTGTTTGATAAGCGGCAGCCTTTTCATTCTTCTTTGTTATAATGAAGAGGGTGCTGGATTTTGTTTTGTTTGTGCGTGAAGGTGGAGTTACAAGCCTGCGAAATTGGGGGAGGAAGAAGTTACCCTTCATTTAAGTCATGAGAAACGAATAAAAATAAACAAGATCAGAAAAGAGAAAAAGAGAAAGAAAGAGAAAGAGAAAGAGAAAGAGAGCAGGAAAAAAAGAACGTGAAATCTTAAGTAAAATAGACAAAGAGGAGAAAAAATGGAGGGAAATATCAAAACTTGAATTTGCCTATAAACAAAATGGCGAGAAGAATGATGTTTTTATTCTACTTATTTTTAAAGTAGCTTATTTATTCATTTATTCGTTTATTTATTTTACTATACTTTATATTTTATTATACTTATACTTCGGCACAATAACATTGACGCACCGGTTCCCGCCAGATCACCGAAGGTGAGCACCGAGAAGCCTGGCCAGTACCAGATGGGTCACTAATTGGGAAGGCAAGACGCTGTATATACAGCGCCGAATAGTTGAAATTTTCCAGGTTTATATCTCGGAGCGATGCACTCGAATAAACACTCCTGGCGGGTAGGCGACAAAGTGATACTTCACGTAATGGCGTACCGGTAACCTGCTACAAGATGCCTTCCTGAATCTGCATGTCAAACACATCTTTGCCTCAGCGAATGGCGATATCTGACGTGTGTGCGAGACAAAGTTGCGCCTTGTGGATCACCTAAAACACATTGTAGCTAGGACTGCTAAATTCAAATGAGCAAAACTGTATAGTCGTGTCCGTGTTCTGCCAACGACGACTATGTTTTATAAGACCCAAAAGCAACTCAATTGAAATATTAATGGGTTTGTCAGTTAGACGTTTAGGAAACACTGTGATGATTGCTAATAATAATAGGTTGGAAAAATATTAGACTTGAAAACAACTAATAATAGTTAGGAGGCAACACATCGTACTGTGCTCCAGATACGGGTAGTTCTAGAAAATACACTCTTCTACTCATGAAAGTTCCGTTTAGTTTTATGTACAGAGAGGAAAGAGGAAAACAACTCATTGAACACTAGTTGTAGATAGCAAAACTTCACAAGAGGCATACAGTTAAGCTTAGTCATGCAGCAGCCATGAAAATAACGATAGAGTGGAGAAAGACTAACGATGTCTCTCTTTTGATAAAGATATCGTACGGGGAAAAGGATATCACAGACTAGATTTTTCAGTCGGTTTTGTAGTCTGTCACGTCATATATAATAGAGGAGATGAAGAAGAATTTAAGTTTTCGAGGGGGAAAGTGAGAAAGAGCAGAGGATTAGCGAACAAATAACTAATTAAATGAATAATAATAATAATAATAATAATAATAATAATAAGATTAATAATAATAATAATAATAATAATAATAATAATAATAATAAGAAGAAGAAGAAGAAGAAGAAGAAGAAGAAAAGGAGTATATGGAGTTTTGTAAGGAAAAGTACGCAAAAGTTATGAGAAAGGAAAAACTGGAGACAGCAGAAGGCATGGAACTACACAACCAAACAGAGGTGAGGGCACTACAGGAACACGATGCCTATAAATACTTGGGAGTTCTGGAAGCAGACACCATCAAAGCAACAGAAATGAAAGAGAGAATTGGGAAGGACTACCTCAGGAGAACAAAACACTTCTAGAAACAAAATTATAAAGCAGAAACCTAATAAAAGGTATATATGACGATGGGCAGTACAACTAGTAAGCTACTCAGGAGCATTCAAAGGGTGGAACAAAGAAGATATGAAAGAGATCGATCAGGAAACTCATGACCATGCACAATGCACTACACTAAGAGGACGATGTTGACCGACTCTACGTGAAAAGGAAAAAGGCGGTAAAGGACTAGTTTGTATAGAGGACTTTGTGCATCACACACACACATACACACACACACACACACACACAAGAATTTAAAAAATACATAACGCAAAACACGGAAAGGATATTTATGACCGCAAGCGACACTGAAAAAAAATCAACAAAACAGAAAACAAATAGATGAAAAATGGGAAGAAAAACAACTACATGGAAGATTCATAAGGATGACAGAAGATGCAAATAACGAAAACACATGGACATGGATGCGAAAAGGACACATAATCCGAGAAAATGAATCCCTAATAACTGCAGCACAAGATGACTCGATAAGAACCAACCACATCAAAGCAAAGATCGACAAAACACAAGAAAACAGTAAATGCATACTCTGTGGACCAAGAGACAGAACGATAAACCATATAGTAAGTGGATGCAGCAAAGTGATCCAAAAGAAATACAAAAACAGACACGTAAGTGGGAGGGGCAGTACACTGAGAATCATGCAAACAACTGAATCTCGATCGCACAGATAAGTGGTACAAAAATAAGCCCGCAACAGTACTTGAAAACGAGAATCACAAAATCCTATGAGACATGGACATATAAACAGATAAACCCATCGAAGCAAGAAGACCGGATATCGTAAAAATTAACCAGAAAGAAAAGTTCTGCCAAATCGTAGACTTTGCTGTTCCAGCCGATCACAGGGTAAATATCAAAAAAAAAAAAAAAAGGAGAAACGGAGCAAAAACACAGAGCTAGCTAGAGAGCTGAAAGGGATATGGAAGATAAAGAAAATCAAATTATTACCTATAATAGTAGGAGCACTAGGAACAATCGCGAAAAACTTTGAAAAAAGAATGGGAGAAATTGGAATCAAAGAAATGACAGGAAAAATAAAACGATCAACTATAATACACAGCTAAAATATTAAGGAAACCCCTTGAATGTGGAGACTAATGCACATGAACCAGAAGCGCGGGCCAGACAAACTGCTGCAGAGGCAAAACATGAAGCGCTACATGAAAACAAGAACAGTGAAACCGCATATTGATACGTTCTCTAACCCTACCCTCATGCCTCCATTACCACATCACTGATCCCCTCCTCAAGAGTGAGACCAAACAGACAAATAGAGTCAAAAAAAAAAAAAAAAAAAGAAAGACCGAGGAGAGAGCAGTGAACTGACCTTCGCTGGATAAATGCGAAGGGCAATGGGACCTTTTGAAGATTATTGTCACTCAAATTCTAATGAAAACCAACAGCCGCTGCCAACGAGAAATTAATGGCAAGCAACTGTTGCGATGATGCAAATTTATTTGCAATACTATGGAAAGAGGTGCAGAGTACTGAGAATCAGGATGATTTGTTGTCACTCACTTCCGGGGAACACCACAGGCTGTTTTCAAGGAGAGATCCTGTATGACATGTGTGAAAGCTCCTTGTTAGCAAATAATAATAATAATAATAATAATAATAATAATAATAATAATAACAAGACGTAAAATATGTTTTGACTCTGTGTTACTCAGTGTATTTGCCAATGGTGACTGGTGATTTATTCTTGACTTTTGTAACATTAATTTCTAAACATATTTTTTTATGTAAGGCTCACTCAAAAGTAAATAAAAATAATAAAAAAAGATAAAATGGCACAATAAAAAAAACGAACTCGTAGCGTTAAATGTAAAAAATATATTTATTATTGAATAAAAAAAAAATAAGCGTTCCGTATTCACTTACAATAATAAACAGAAGACATCGTTAAAAATGTAAGTAAAATACTATACTATATTTAAACTGATAAAGATTGAACAATAAAGGGAGATAATTCACATTAATTTATGTTTGCGATGATGATGACGCGTTTCATTAATTAATGTTTGCGATGATGATGACGTGACACCGTACGTACAAGCAAATTAATATATAGATAATAATAATAATAATAACAATAAAAGCTGGTGAAAAAAAACCCGAGAAAAACTGGAATCAAAAAGAAGATTGAGACCTTACAAAAAACGCAGTGATTAAAACGACCGAACATTAAAGAAAATCCACGAATGCTGAAACCTGATATTTAACAAACGCTTACTATAAATAAAAAGATAAAAATAGAGAAAAGAATAATTATAGTAAAATTTCAAGGAAGATGTAAAGACGAACGGAACACCACTGGAAGGGGAAAAGGTACTGGGATATTAAAGAAGCTTAGTGTTACTCAAATTTCCAAGAAGGTCAACATTTTTTACTATAGTAAACGAATATTTTGCGATAATGAAAAAAAAATACAAATGTTATACAAAGAAGCTGTAGAATAATGGAGCCCGGGTAATACCAGGTTTCCTGAAAAATAGTAGCAGGCGGAAGAAAGAGTTACAGTTTCTGACCGGTGACGTAGAAAATCGTAAGTAGTAAAACAAAGAAACAATGGAATTCCGATTTATGCAGTGATAATAAAAACGAATGGTTTGGGGTCAAATATATAGAGAGCATAATCACGTTGACACACCGTTCCCTGCTGGATCACTGAAGCTAAGCAACGTTGAACTTGGGCAGTCCAAACTGGGTGACATTTGTGGATTTCCCGATGATGTATGTGCGCTCTGCGTATATCGACATTGTTTCCTTCCCACTGACAGTGCCGATTCAGGGGAGGTGTGGCTGGGATTGCGCAATCTTTGCCACACTATTATATGCGCAGCTGCCCCTAAAAGGGGGTATCCGTTGTCTTTCGATACAGAACGGAGGTATCGCTTTGAGTCAGACAGACGAGAAAAGAGACGATCGCCAACCGATCTACCGCCCGCCACCTCTCTCTCTCTCTCTCTCTCTCTCTCTTACTCTCGCTCTCTCTCTCTTACTCTCGCTCTCTCTGTCCGTTTTGTATCGAAACACAAAGGATACCCCCTGTAGGGGCAGCTGCGCATATAAATGTGTGGCAAAGATTGCGCAATCCCCAACCACACCTCTCCTTAATCGGCACTGTCAGTGGGAAGGAAACAATGCCGATATAAGCGGAGAGCACATATATCATCGGGAAATCCACAAATGTCACCCAGTTAGGACTGCCCAAGTTCAACGTTGCTTAGCTTCAGTGATCCAGCAGGAAACGGTGTGTCAACGTGATTATGCTCTCTATATATTTGACCCCAAACCATTCGTTTTTATTATCACTGCATAAATCGGAATTCCATTGTTTCTTTGTTTTACTACTTACGATTTTCTACGTCACCGGTCAGAAACTGTAACTCTTTCTTCCGCCTGCTACTATTATTGTTTTATAGGCAGATCATAGATTGAAGCGAAGTAGAGTATCTGTCATCAGGTACTTACATGGGGATCAATTGAAGATTGCCAACATCCTAAATGAAAGTGTTTCTGTGGAACGAACAAGAACAAGAGTCAAACTTGACGGATCCTGGTTATTAGTCGATGTTGGTAACTAGATATGCACGATTACATTTGTTTATGCTAAAATGAACACGGATAAATAACAAAGGAAAGAACATAGGAATAAATCGACGAGTAGTGAACAGCCAAAAGAAACGATATTATACGGTGATGCATTATCGAAAAAGAACGTAAAATACTTAAAACGTAACAAAAAATACTGACGAACGTAAAATACAAAAAACGAGAAAACGAACAATAAATACGAAAAATGCCAGAGACAAGGTTAAGTAAAGAGTAAACATGGAAAATAACGAATAGAGATGATAAAAAAGAATCGTCAATTTTCCAAACAAATCGATTGATTGCCTACTCTAGTTAGGTACCCTGCCTCCCAATGTACCGGGAGGAAGCTTCACATGCCTCCTCGCAGTGACTTAAGCCACAATAAATTGTAGACTGCATTGCACTGTAGAGAACCTACTGTTGTATTTATAAAATTATCTGTACATAATGGCTTCACTTAAGGTTGAAAATGCAAAAGCTAAGTATTATAGTTCAATTGTGTCCTAAACAGACAAATTCCTGCCGAACCCATTACTGTCTTATAATAAAAAAAAAACGGTTCATTTTTATAAAATATTTTAAACCATAACTTGAATTAATGTTGAAGTTAAATACCATGGTTCGATTGTATTCTAAAAAGGAGCATTCATTTCAAAGGTCTCCTTGCCTTATAAAATGATCTATAGTTGCTTTTATAGGTGGGCCTTTCTGATTTTGCGATTATAAAACTTCTACAATGCACTTGGTCTGTTAACTTGTATAAAAGTACTAACTTTAGTTGATATAGAACTTCCTTCTTTAAAAGGATTTTTTTCGATTATCGATTTTCGTTACTGATAAGAAGCATTCCGATACAAAACCTACATAAGAACACTCCCAGTTATATCCAGAACCTTCATGTAAAATTTTTTAAAAATCGGCCGAACCGTTTCCGAACCCAAGAGAACGAACGACCAGAACGTCACCTATGGGTCGAACGTGATCGACTTCTCTAACGGTCTCTCTCTCTCTCCTTTTTATAGTCTTTTTCCTTTTTTCTTATTATGATGTCCTTTTGCACAAAGCCTGGCATTTGCATACCGCTCAGTCAGCGCTCTGTTACAAATGGAACAATCTATTTTTTGCCCCATTTCATTACAGATTTGCGATCATTTTCTAAGGATTCAGCTATTAAACATGCAGACAAAGTCCGCTTGTATAATAGTAGAGAAAAAATTATAATAGTTTAAAAATTAAGATAAAAAAGAATCTTGAAACAACACCTACGTATATAGAAGTTCTAAAATTTAACACATTCATGTAATTTACCATTTTTGTATACATGCGTGCATGAACTCTTGAACAATAACTTGTTTTTTTAACACAGACCTCGTCACGATTAAAGGTGCTATATATTCACATTAAAACGGAATAATTGTCGTAGAATTTAGAGTAAATATATAGATTAGCGTAAGGGACGTGTTCCTCGAAAGGACGATTAAAAAATCTGTGTAGACAAAAATAATTGTGCTTTTCGTGTTATTTGGTTTCTACGGACTACTGGATGTAGTTTAAATGATATTTCCAGAATGTTTCGGTTAGAGTAACCTCTGACGTTCTTCAAATGTATATTGGCGTCTTCGGGAATCGGGAATCTTTTTGTCGAACACGATAATCAGCATGAAAATTTGAAGGAAAATGTTTATTAAATTCACGGAAGTTGCATACTCTCTCTCCGTCATCCATAATTGGGTAGGAGTTCTAATTAATTTGAAATTGTATTTTGAGTGTTGCCTAGATCAAGGATTGAACACTTAACACACAAAAGAGTGTAATTAATACTGACTTTCTTTTACTAAGTACTTTATCCACTATGCCACGGGTCTTTTTAATTAGTTGAGACTTTTGTCTAGTCATGAAGAAAATAAACGTAAAAATACCAGAATTCACTGCGAGGGACACATAATAAAATAGAGAAAAGAAGAACATTCTGGAATCAGAATAAAAGGAAGAAAGAAAGACGAGAGATATACACGAAAAAAAAAAAAAAAAACGAGAGTGCATTAAAAAGCAACTCATATCTAATTATCCAAAAGAAAGTAAAACAGGTAACAAGAAAAACGCCACATAATTTCCACGAGAAAGACACACAACGACATTATAAAAATTGCAAGTTTTCATGTGGTAAGAATTATTCAAAAATACAATGGTAAAACACATGGCAGAAGAAAACGAAAACGAATCAATATTGGAACTCGATACGAGAAATCGAACCGACAAGAAAGTGAATAGAAGACGCGAGACAACGAGAAAATACGAGAATACGAATAACGAGAACAAAACGAAAGCGAGAAGACAAAATGTCAAGAGAAAATGAGTAGGAAAAAGGCAGAAGAGATGTTTAGAAAAGAAAGACAACGAAATAAAAAAAAAACATAACAGCGTAGTTATAACGAGGATAAATTACCCTCAAACCTGACGTAACTGTCTTCACAATAAACACATTAACAAGGAAGCAGTCCGTGTCGTTAGAAAAATAGAAAGCCCATCGTTTGCCGTGCGTTTGTCTCATTAGCGATGACCAACGAATGGATCGGGCAAATTACGGTGTCGATTCAAAAGGTTAATAAACTCATGCAATTTATCGTTTTTTTTATACATTTGTGCGTAACATCTTGAACAATATCTTGTTAGCACAAACGCAGCCCAGCTTTCAGTACCCGCTTAATTCACCTATGCTGTCTTCCTTCATTATTGATCATATTTAATTTTTAGCTGCGACCTCGCACCAGTAAGAGAGGCTTTCGCTGTCAGACGTAGAGCGTTTATTACGATTCATTTTGTGAATAAGTTTTCTTGGCTAAACTGGTGGATTGAATAAACTTAATTTCAGAGGATCCAAACATCTACGATTGCCATTTCAAAAGTAATGTCTCCTATTGTATATTTCGTTCGAATATATGAGAGGGGATTACAAATAGCTTTTATATGATAATTTAACTTATGTGTTCAAGACCTGGAGATTTGATCTTTCTGTTGAGAATATTGACGGTATGAGACTAAGAAAGCAACTCCTGTCATGGATGTACGACAGTAGCAGAATACCCGGTAAAATTTCATTCAGAACAGTAGTGTTCATGTTGAAGAACTAATTCTGGAGAACAAAAAATCGTTTGTTTTAATGGTATTACTCCCGTCTTCGCAGCCATTCAACTATTTAGCAAAAAACTAGGAGGTTTTACTGATGGAACGATTCTCGTATGTCATAGCGCGCTTTAGAAATCCATGCACAACCATCGTTCATCGCTAGCAAAAGTGCATTATGAATGGTGATGATCATGTAGAAAACAAAATTCTGGAGCACGAAAGGCCGCTTGTTTTAATCACTCAAACGGCTGTACACTTCCATATCAACTGTGTTTTGTATGAAATGACTTAGAGTGGTTTTGTGGTCAAACTGTTTCCATTTGTTTTTGCTTATTCGCTCATTTCTCTCACATTTAATAATTTCAAGTGTTTTGTCACCTGGGTATTTTTCGGTCCTGGATATGACCTTAAACTATATCCAGTGGTGAGGCCCCAGCTTGTGGGCTTTGGGGAGTGTGGAACCACCCTTTAATTACCATTGCTCCCAGGTCCACTCTGATCCGGAGTGGTAGTACCTGTTAGGGTCCCAACTATGGGTTAAATAGAAACCGACGTGAAAACAACAAATATATTCTATTAAAAAAACTTTTCTTCCGAATCTTTGGATTCGGCATTAAATAACCCGAAAAGGGTTTATATGCCGTAAAAAAAACAAAACAAAAAAAAACAACAACAACCAACTTGGGTATTTTTCAGCCATTGTTGCTGCAATTCTCATAAATTGTGAACCTTTGTCGTAATATGTTTTTTTTTCATGTAATTTTTGATAAAATATATAATAAACGTCAAAGACTGAGAGTTCGTATTAAAACGTTGTTTTAATTTGAATAAAATAAAATACGCATCAAGTGCGCTTGAAACCAAATTACAACGTAATATTAAGAAAATAAACAAATATTTTATTTGTTTGGAGTTTATCACAAATATATTTCAGAGGTATACTCCATCTTCAGTGTTTTTTTCCTTTTTCTCTTTTCTTCTTTTTTGCCATGTTATAAATTTGGAGAAAGTAGTTTGCTTGTAAAGAGCAACGCGTTGCTTCTTGAGGTTGTATTTTGAAATGTTAAACAACACATTGAAGATGAGGAATACCTCCGAAATATATTTGTGATAAATTTCAAACAAGTAAAATATTTGTTTATTTTCCTAATATTCCTTTATGATTTGGTTTCAAGCGCACATGATGCGTATTTTCTTTTAATCAAAATATAATGAATATAAGTGAACCATGGCAAAGCCAAAACACGCGTATATGGACGCAGAATTTACGAAAGTAATGAATACTACTGCTTTAAATACTGAAAAGAAATCCAAGGGTGAATTTGATGAACTTGAAGCTGATGGATTGTATGCTAGTGATAGTGATGTCGAATATACTCCTATACCAAGTGAAGACAGTAGTGATGACGATGAGGATAACGGGGAGGCGGTATGTGAAGATAAGATAAAATAATAGAAAAATGATAGTCACATCTTCACCATTTGAATGGCTAGATCCTTCATTGTCCCATGAACGTCAGATTGAGACCGTGCCATGCCCCCAACTATTACTGCGTGGACATCTGACGAACACAGCCAACTCCATAGTTCTTCATTTTTCGACCTTCTATGCCAACTATGCCCCATCCCTTGCTACCATTAGCAAAGGAAGTAGTCGTTGTAGGCATCCCCAATGTAAAAACGCCTTCCATCGTCACATTCAATACCAGTACGCTTAGCAATGGGACACAGTTTACGTGGGATTGTAGGCTATAGTTTCAAGCAAGCATAGGACATGAAGTTGAAACATAATCCAGAGCTTTAACCCCGATCCAAGTACAGTGGAGGCAAAAGATGGTGTGTCACCTGCAAAATATTCCACTTGTTTATCAATGATGAGAGTGCTAACACAATTGTAAAGTGGACTAACCAGAAAATTGATGTAGTTTCTTCAAGTGTAGACAACAGACAACAACCTATGAACACGCTGAGCCCAAAGAGGTAAGAGTACCGCTGCGCATCCTATCCATCAGTTGTCAGAAACATGACAGTACCTTCCCACTGGAGAATGTGGAACTTGGATGTTCTTTATATCAAGTGGGTATGTCCAAAGAACGATTCAGAATCTGCAGTCTCTGTCTCAGATTTGATGACCTTTAAACACGGGAAGCTCGAAAGAAAGATAACATATTTGTATCCGTGAGAAAAATGTGATTATTTATACGCTAAGAAAACCGGGAATCTTTATTGTTTTCTTTTAAATAAATTGCTATAATTTTTAATAAATCTAAATGAATAAATCCGAGTCTTGTCATCAATAAATCTTAACGATATTAACATTGCAAAAAGGTACGGCATATACAATTCTATGATGAACCATACTAATATGCAATAGTATACCATAAACTCCCATATTTATATAGTACACCATAAACTCCCAAGATCTTAATTTGCATATTTATTTAGTAAGATTCTATATGATACATACATATATATTTATAATATAATATGTAATATATATGCAATCTATATATGTATAATATCTGTAATATATATGTATGATATATATATATATATATTCTGTAATATATATATACATATATATTCTGTAATATCTTTATATATATATATATATATATATATATATATAAAATATAAGCATAAGCCTGACGAATCCTAGTGTAGATGAAACGCGGAATATTCTGTGTAGCTTAATTGCCATATATATTTTTCTAACTTACTATATATATATATATACATATATATATTTTATAAGCAGATTCTAGTAAATTAACATCATGTAATATTTAGTAATATTCTATATGATACATACATATATATTTATAATATAATATGTAATATATATGCAATATATATATGCATAGTATCTGTAATATATGTGTATGATATATATATATATATATTCTGTAATATATATATATACATATATATTCTGTAATATCTGTATATATATATATATATATATATATAAAATATAAGCATAAGCCTGACGAATCCTAGTGTAGATGAAACGCGGAATATTCTGTGTAGCTTAATTGCCATATATATTTTTCTAACTTACTATATATATATACATATATATATTTTATAAGCAGATTCTAGTAAATTAACATCATGTAATATTTAGTAATATTCTATATGATACATACATATATATTTATAATATAATATGTAATATATATGCAATATATATATGTATAATATCTGTAATATATGTGTATGATATATATATATATATATTCTGTAATATATATATACATATATATTCTGTAATATCTGTATGTATATATATATATATATATATATATATAAAATATAAGCATAAGCCTGACGAATCCTAGTGTAGATGAAACGCGGAATATTCTGTGTAGCTTAATTGCCATATATATTTTTCTAACTTACTATATATATATATATACATATATATATTTTATAAGCAGATTCTAGTAAATTAACATCATGTAATATTTAGTAATATTCTATATGATACATACATATATATTTATAATATAATATGTAATATATATGCAATCTATATATGTATAATATCTGTAATATATATGTATGATATATATATATATATTCTGTAATATATATATACATATATATTCTGTAATATCTGTATGTATATATATATATATATATATATATATAAAATATAAGCATAAGCCTGACGAATCCTAGTGTAGATGAAACGCGGAATATTCTGTGTAGCTTAATTGCCATATATATTTTTCTAACTTACTATATATATATATACATATATATATTTTATAAGCAGATTCTAGTAAATTAACATCATGTAATATTTAGTAATATTCTATATGATACATACATATATATTTATAATATAATATGTAATATATATGCAATATATATATGTATAATATCTGTAATATATGTGTATGATATATATATATATATTCTGTAATATATATATACATCTATATTCTGTAATATCTGTATATATATATATATATATATATATAAAATATAAGCATAAGCCTGACGAATCCTAGTGTAGATGAAACGCGGAATATTCTGTGTAGCTTAATTGCCATATATACTTTTCTAACTTACTATATATATATATATATATATAGTAATATAGTATAGTACTAATCGCCATATATATTTTATAAATTACTAACTCGCTCTACCTACGTATTGAGCACTTTTGAAGTAAATACTTAAAGTTTACGCATAAATCTATACTTTCGTATATTAATTTTATGTGAGTAAATAAAGTATATATATATATATGTATTTAATTTGAATTTCCATAATTGCTTATAAAAAAGAATCTATCCTTCGATAGTAAACATCATATATTGCTGGCAATCAAGGACAAATACTTCACTTAGACTGAAACCAAAAAGTAAAAGAATCATAAAAATAACGTTTTTAATATTAAATACATTTTAATAAATTAAAAAAAAATGGTTTTAACTGTTACTGTATTATTGTCCTCACACAAAATCGCTAAGACACAAAATGCTTTTTACTATTTATGCCTATCTAACTAATATTTAATAATCAGATACCTCTATAATTTCTTTTCTTTTTCGATGATTGAAATTTTTATCTCGAGTTTTCTCGTTATGTACTAAATATTTCTTTTATAAAACCTTTAAAGAAGGTGTTCCTTATTTTATTCTACACATTCTTGAATTTTAGAGGATTTAAAAATGTTGCCTCCGGGAAACGTTATTTAAAAGTTTCTGTTTTTAATATTTTAGATGTTTTCCTTTTTAAGACATTGCATATAATACTTAGTTGCATAGATGGGGTAGTAGGAAAAATGAATTATGAAATTATAAAGAGATAATTAGAGGGAAGAGAGAGGGAGAAAGGGAGAAGGAGAGAGGGGGAGAGAGAAGGAGACGTGTATACATTAATAGAGAAGGGATAAATTATTTATACTACAGTTATTAAAACTGTGTGGTTGTCACAATGTTGATTGATTTATTTATACATAGGGTGAGAGAAAGAAGGGAGGAAGAGAAAGAAAGAGGGAGAGAGAGAGGTGGGGGAGAGAGAAGAAGGTGGTTCGTTTGTCACATTTCTTGAGGACAGATTTTAATACTAATAAGCCATATAGGGGTTAGAAATTTGGTTTTATAAATGCTCAGGGCACCTCCTTGTAAATTCCTGTTATTTTACACCAACGTACATCAATGGAAAACATTATGTATTCCGTACCAAAGGTAAGATAAGTTAATTTTCTATTGAACTGGATAAAATAATTAAAATGTTTTTCTTACAAATAAAACTAGTGTACAACGCATTACTGTTACCAAAGGCAATATAAGTTGCTCTTCACATGGAAAATAAGCTACTTGTCTCAAATTCTACACATACGCAAAAACAAGGAAAATCTGCACCGTGATGGATAGAGAACGTCGTACAACAAAAAATCACGTAAACATGATCGAGTAGTTTTATTTTTATATAACTTTTCTAAATTTCTAAATGAGAAAACAGTTACTTTTACATAATACTACCCATATAAAAAAAAAAACGAAATAGTATTCCTGAGGAAAAAAAAAGGTCATACAATAAAAAAATTACGTATAATTATCTAGTAGCTTTATTTTAAAATAAGAAAAAAAAAACGAACTAATATTTCTCCTGATTTTTTCCACTAATTACTTTATATGATAGAGGAGGGATAAAAACACTGTTTTATTAGTTCTCTATAGGCCTCCTTAGTTGGATTTGGATTTTTATCCGTGCTCACTTAAAATAATTTCTCTTTTAGTTGGTCCTGGCTGGCGGGTGTTTCATAACTATTTTGTACTTTCACCAAATATTGTAATAAATAAAAAAGATATCTTGAATTTATATATAAGGATACACATTTTATTATATATATTCTTGGTGGGGGATATTGGCCTAGCGAGGTAAAGGACTGTTTTAATTAATTCACGATGATTTAAATTTGTAATTATAAAAAATCAGGTAAATCTTGCAGAGGATGCTCTGTTTTACGGGTGTTGTAAAAAATGGAACGGAAATTTAAATTTCGTTCTATTTTAATCATTTTTTATATTGTGGTTTTAGTAGTGCTTTTCGGACTCCTTCATTTTATTTGGTGCTTTCAGTTAGATTTTTTTTCACTACTTACATAACGCATAATTTACATTCTAGGGTGTAAGTAAAAATTAATTTTTATTTATGCTATGAGGTGCCTCCTTACTTTTATTTAGTGCTTATAGTAGCGCTCTGAAATCCTCTTAAGTATTTTTCACTGCTTACTTATGAAATTCTTTTAGTTTTATTCATTATATTTTGCTTGCAAGTAGAAGATAAACTTGTTTTTTAAACAAATTACTTTCAGGATAATGGGAGAAAAAGAAATAAGTTTTAAAGGAAATAAGGGAGGCACACTTTTTAATCAGGTTTTGTTATTATGGCCTCGTTCAATAATATGAAACACAATATGGAGCATTAAATTATTTATAATGCAGTAGGACATAGCATATGTATAGAAAATAGTACTCAATACTCTAGATGTAACGGATGCATGGAATATTATAGGAAATCACTTTGAACGTGATAAATGTTGTCTCCAAACATACACAATGCGCTAAATATACCTGGTATGTGGTGTGGTATAATTTTATTATTAAGTCTTATGGTGAATCGAACAGTGTTCCTTGTCCTAGATAGTATGTTTATAGGCGTTGAAAGAGAAAAAGAGAGAGAATATAGAAAATAGAGATACATAGGAGAAATGAAAGAAAAGATGATAGGAGGGAAAGACAGAAGGGCAGATTTAATTATATATGGTTTCCAGATTTTGAAATTTTTATATTGTAATCATTTTTTTACAACTTACTTTACTTTTTCACCCAAGTATAATATCGAAACAAGAAACATAATTTCACGTGTTACACGCATCCAAAATCATATTATGTTTTTCAAATTTTAATTTAAATTATTAATGATGATGCTGACCCACGCTAGATTAAAAGGACTAGTTTGTATAGAAGACTGTCTCGATTACACAAAAACAAATAAGAAAAATACAAGCCCCGTAGCAAGAGACACTGCAAAATTGGGAAATACAGAGACGGGAGAGGCAGGGGATAAGACGAGAACAGAAAATGGGGGGGGGGAATAAACAGCTACGCAGACGATTCATAAAGATGCCAAAAGATGAGACCCACGAAAATACTTCGGCATGGTTACGTGAAGGACACCTTGACAAAGAAACTGTATCCCTAATAACTACAGCACAAAATACCGCGATTAAAATCTACTAAATAAAGCAAAGCTCAACAAGACACAACCCCCCCCCCAGCAAATCCAATCCTTTTGGACAAAGGGACAAAACAGCAAATCGCATAACAATTAAATGCAGATACCTAGCCAAAAAATAAGCGTAAAAATAGGCATAACCAAGCGGGGAAAGCTATACACTGACAACCATGCAAATACGCAAACAAATAGTACACACACAAAATGATAGCAGTACTTTAAAGCGTAATCGACGTGGACTTACTAATAGATAAAGTCAACCTAGCAAGGAGTCCAGATGTGATAATATTTAACAATTATGCTACATCGTAAATTCATGTTATTCTATAATATCACATTATGAATATCAAGAAGACGGAAAAGCGAAACAAATACATTGAGCGAGCCAGAACGGCGAAATGCATATAGAGGATGAAGAAAGTCAAGATAACATCAATAATCGTAGAAGCAGTAGAAACAATCCAGAAAAAAATAGGAAAAAGAATGCGACAAATTGGTATGACTGAAAAGATACAACGAGTAGTAATTCTAAAGGCTAAACAAGAATTTCTTTACATGAAACTTGAAGACAATCACGTTGTAGTCGACTGGGAAGCAGGTTGTGGTATTTTCTTCACCAGATAGGACGCTCTTAGAAAGAAACTTCGCCCATGAAAGTTTCGTTTGGTTTTAGGTTCAGAGAGAGAGAGAGAGAGAGAGAGAGAGAGAGAGAGCCTTTCTACTATGTTTGTAGCCAGCCGAGTTCCTGGTGTTAAGGTTTCACAGGGAGGTGCGAGAGATGGGACCTCAGCCGAGTGCCTACCATGAACATAACGATAGTGGAAAGATAGTTTACAGAGAGTTTCCACTATAATCTAGAAAAAATGAATGAAGTAAAAAAAAAACAACAACAACAAACAACAGGAGCCATACATGCTTATTTGCTCAATGTGTGTTATCTGTTCTGATACAACACTTAATTTGTTCTGTCCTTGGTCGTTGAAAGAGGAAACCATTCTAAACACGTTACCTTGAAATTTCACCTCGTGTCTTGACCTTGTGTCTATCTTTACCCTCGTGTAGACGAGATGATAAGGAAAGAAGAACCACAATCAAAAAGCATGTATCGAACAAGACCATATACAACGTAATTTTTATGCTCCACTATCCCAGAGTGAACTAGATTACACACTGATGAGAGCATCATCATGATAGTTTTATAAGCCTTACTATTTCCGCGTCCGTTCATGACGAATTGGTAGCATGTGTTTTATGTGTGACATCATCACTAAAAAAAAATGTTTTACATGGCTAACGGACTATTTCTATACGGTTATGTTTTTCATCAGTTTTTTTCTTCATCACAGCTGGGGATATCCATGTACGCCTCGTATCGTAACCTTATGGAACATCAAAGGGAATTAACAAATGTCCAAAGGTTATACTGAACTGAGCAAGGTAGGAGTTTCTGCTCCCTAGGGTGGTATACATATCTACGTTCATATTCAGCGTGTAACTCTCAAAATATAATGGCTAAGAGATCAAGAAACTGAGCGTTTTAAACGGTATCATTTTTAATGGAGTATAATTTCAATTTTTAATTTCATCGGAGATTCGTATTATTTGGATAATTTTTACTATTGTTTTCATCTTGAGTGTTATTTTAACATTTTGATCAATGTAACCTTCGCCTTTCTTCAGGCGTGTCTTATTGAAGTCGCGAATTTTTCTGTCAAACTCGGCAATCTACATGAAATTACGAACTGAAGGGAATAGCATGTTTTAGTCCTCTCAGCCATTACTGTGTACAAGTCTGAAGTAATTACCGATTCCATTTAGCGTACCATCCCCACTGAGGATTGGGCCTTCAACTTCCAGAAGAGCTGATTGTACAAATGAATTTTATACCTTGAGCGCAAATCCCCGTGGCGTAACGGATTTAGTACTTAATAAAATTCAGTTGTAAGTTACACTCCTCTGAAAGTATTAAGTTCAGTCCTCAGCGCGGGCGGTGTTCAAAATAACATTGCAATTTAAATATAACTTTTACATAGTCATAGTTGTCGGTAAGAGAATATGCTATTCTCGTGGACTGAATAAAAAGTCT
This sequence comes from Euprymna scolopes, assembly GCF_053919585.1. Classification (NCBI taxonomy): domain Eukaryota; kingdom Metazoa; phylum Mollusca; class Cephalopoda; order Sepiida; family Sepiolidae; genus Euprymna; species Euprymna scolopes. The sequence continues at coordinate 59,244,111 of NC_136501.1, forward strand.
GTTTAAAATTCTATGTAGATTCCAGAGTTCGACAGAAAGATTCATGCGTTCGTGTAGATACACCCGAATAAGGTCGGTGGTTACTTCGACCGTTCCGGTGTGAACATAACATCCAAGATGAGAATAGTTGGAATAATCTAACTAATATGGATTTAAATATCGATCGACTAGTCAAGCGAATGAAAATCCTGCAAGGAAGGACAATCATTAATCTAAGTGGTCCTTTCGGTTTGCCAGGCGGTAGCCTTATCGGTGATTATCGGTGACACCAGGAGGAAGTCATCAGTGACAGAAAAGCTTCAACTTTTGAATAATGACGTTAATCTCGTATATCATCCCGAGAAAGGCAGAAATTGTATTGCTTAATTTGAAATCTGCGCTATCGCTTTATTTTCGCAAAGTATATTGGATATTCTACGCAATTAAGTAAAGAAGAAGACGTAAAAAAAAAAAGCTTTAATGGTTTGCAACAGCGAAAAGTCATTTAGATCAGAACGATTGGCGTTAGTTTGATATATACCAGACGTCCGACGTAATGGGTCTTGTGAAAAACTGCTCTTTAGTAGATGTTTAATAAGATAAGCTTGAATGCCATGATGAATTCGCAAATGGTAATCACACTAAAGCCGCTGTTGATAATTGTTTGCTCTTTTAAAATAAAGAAAAATAACAGCAATAAAGTACATATGAATTTGCATCAAGTACTCGAGAAGAAAATATAGAACTAAAAAAGCCATTAATTTATTCATTGCGGACTATTATCCTCAGCTTCGGGGCCGGTGGCGCAGTGGATAGAAACGGTTCTAGGTGAGAATTGTCTGAAGATAGCGGTTTCAATCCTACCCAAAGCCGGCCAGAGGTTTACTTGGCCAAAACGTTTTGAAGCAACAACAGAAAAGATGAGGATAATAGTCCGCAATAAATAAAATTAATAATAAATACTCATCTCAATAATGAATTGCAATTCATATATATAAAAAGCCATGTTTTATTTGGATTTTTCGATCCCACCTGAAATCGTCTAGTTCTGTGAAATATTTAAATATCCTGTTTCTGAATCTTTTAAACGAGGAATAATACGGAAATATTTCCAAAATACTGTTTCCTATTTTTTATTCCGTCCGAATGGATCAAAAATATATTGATATGATGTCTTAAGCGATGCACTGAAAGTTTCATTTGTCTGTTGAGATATTAACAGTGTGGGACTCTATGAAAGTAATCCTTGCCATGTACGTGCATGAGAACCACAGTTGCATCATTGAGTTTCAGGCAAAAGGGCATTGAGAATGATGCAATCTATGTCGAAACATTCATTCTAAAGCAGCATAGATCGCTCGCTTTAATATTATCACTCACGTCTTCGTAGCTCTCCAATCTTCTTAGTTCGAAATTAATATTATTTAGATTCTTAAGACTACGTTTATAATCTTGAATATTATTTTCACAGCGTTTCAGACGATGTAACCTTCGATCTTTTCAGGTGTATCTTGTCGAACACGGGAATCTTTTTTTCGAATCCGTCAATCTGCACGCAATTTCGAAGGACACTCATTATTACAGCCACAGAAGTAACAGACTCTCATTCTTTGTCAATCAAAACTATTTAGAAGTCTTACGTAATTCGTCCTTGTATTTTGACTATCGCCTGCACTCAGGATTGAAACCTCACCATTCAGAAAAGTATAACATAAAACTGAATTTAAAATTACTTTATCCACCACGGGTTCATTCACAATGAGAACCGTAGTTCGATGAATCCAAATAATATGAATAATCGATCCTCATCTAAAAAAAATATCCTACTAAGGTAAGAAACCTATGGGTCCTATATATTAATTATACTCAAAATTTAAACAATGAATTTGCTTTTGTAAACACAAAACCTCCTGTTATTTAATGGCATTTACTTGAATATATATATATATATATATATATATATATATATATATATATATATATATATATATAAACTTCTAATAAATCTTATCTTATATACAGGGCGCAGCATAATTAAGGCTCTTTTTCTGAGTGAAAAAAATAAGAACTTCATTAATATCTTTTATTTTTTGAAGATGGATGTATTTGAAAGGTGAATGAAATAAAAATGAGCGTTACTTATGGCGCACCATATATATATATATATATATATATATATATATATATGCAAATTTTTAATAAGTGTACATTATAAATATATATGTATAAGCATATAAGATGTGCATTTAATGAGTTTCCAGATTTGTGCACAGACATTAAAAATTGTCGTAGACACTTGAAACTTCAATATGTTATTGCTATCCATCTTATAAAATAACCGGTTTATTTTCTATGAATTCAGATTCAAATGAACAGCTACAACACAAATTGGAATACACCCTACTAAAGCCTGATTGTCACAGTTGGTGCACTTTAATAATGCAATTTTGACGTAAGGACACTTTGGAATGACAATTTATAATAACATACTGTGTCATACGCAGAAAAAATGCCACAGAAACTTTTAAATATTTCAGACTGCTTTAGGGCCATCACACATAAATCGAGCATCATTTTTTTTAGGAACATAAAGAATTGAAGAACAACAGGGAGTTTGTGAGGGATAATTAGAGATGTGAGACTAGAAAGGAAGTCAGAACACCAGAGTTGATTGGCCAAATAAAGAATTTCATGAATAAAATCCGTTGTATGCGCATAAAGACAATAAGTGCCTAAGTTAATGTCAGTGTGGTAACTGTACACACATATACGCTATGATCTCAAGATACGAAAGATTTGCGCGAATAGCAATAACATGTTCATAAGAAAATTTCTGAAGGTACTCTCGCATATATATATATATATATATATATATATATATATATATATATATATATACACCCACAACCTCCCACACATATATATACATACATATATATATATATATATATATATATATATATATATATATATATATATATATATATAATCAAAAAGTAAGAATTAAATTTACAAGTCAAAAGCTCCCGAAAATTTAAAGATAATATAAATAATATTATTTTTATAAAGATTCCAATCCAAATAAAACGCCCAATACAACCAATAGAAAGTGTCATAAGTGAACACTGATAAAGGCGGTACATTATAAGTTACAAGAATTTATTATTCAACATGATACCTAAAACGGGAATATAAAGATTTTTTTTCATTCGCAGAGTTTCAAAGACTGCGTTCTGTACACCAACGGAAAGGTTTTCCCAAATAATTATTACAGAGGAGTTATGAATTTTCTTGGTACCGGCATAGTTTTTTTTTGCATATATGTTTAGTTTTTATGTAATGCAGTTTCAATTTATGCTAATGCCAGCAATTTCATAGCTCCACTATAAGAAATCTTTGGTAAAATCTTTTCACTGATGAAAATTATTTTTTTATTTGAAACTCCGCGGATTAAGAAAATCATAATATTTCTGTTTAATTAACCTGTACAAACAATAAATTCTTGTAAATTCTAATTCACAGTCTTATTTCAGTCTTTACAGTCTGTGGATTTCCTCCGGAATGTGCCTGCGGGTGGAATTTTTGTGGCAATAGTTACGCAATCTCCAACCAAACTTATCCTTGTGCGGCATCGTTGAATACCAGTCGTACGTGGAGATTTCAGGATGTATGCAAACAATGCCGAGATACGCGGGGAGCACATATAGCGCTGTGAATTCTGAAATGCTCATTCATCTCGTACAGGCCAGGCACAAGCTTGTTTAATTTCGCTGATCTGACCAGAACCGGTGGTTCACAGTGATTATGCTATATATATATATATATATATATATATATATATATATATATATATATATATATATATATATATATATATATATGTATATAATAAAAACAAAGGGATTTACTCTTTACCTTATATACACAATGGTAAACTTTAAACTAATATGAATAACAGTATTTATATATAGAAAATTTAATCCTAACCGAATTAAAAAAAAAGCTCAATACGCAATAGAGAGTAGAGCTTATTATTCTTTGAAATTCCGCGGAATAAGGACTTTGTAAATTGTTTTTTGGAGTATTCAGTCGAACAATAGATTTTTATTGTAAAGTTCAACTTACAGTTTTAATTTTCTTTCTCTTATATATATATATATATATATATATATATGTATATCTCTTAACATTTTCTTGTATATTAAATGCAGACAAATGTATTTATTTACAAAAAATGAGACGCTGTTAAAAGAAGCAATCATCAGATTAAAGCCGCTAGATGTTTCTTTTTTTTCTTTCTCTTGTACATAACCACAGGCCTTTCCGCCATTGATGAAAATTCGTGAGATATTTCGTGAAAATATAATCCAATCAAAACAGTGACGCTTCTCGTGGGAAATCAGACATTTTTCTTGCCATTTAAAACTCATTTTTAAGGTTGATGTGGAGGTGACACTCCCAGAATTTTTAATTATGCAAAATGAAGCAAACCCAATCTGGTAGAATGAAGCGAAACCGGTTACAACTGAGAGAACGTTTCTCTTAATAATATTTATGACGTTCGTTCGACAAATTTCTATACTTTTGCCATATGAATATATGATTACATTCATTTTTCACAGAGAAGACATAGCTAAGTATATATTAAGTGACACATGTATTTCCTTCGATTCGTCGATATAGTGTACGTTAATTGGGGGTTTTATGAATTTATTTAATATCGTTTTTTTCTAGATTTCACATATAGAATTCGCTAATAGTTGAGTTGTGACAGAGCGCGAGCGCGCATATGGCAGCAGCGGCAGCACCAACAGTCAGCTTAAGCAAATGACCGAGTTGTTTGCAAAGTGACGTCCGAGCGAGGAAGAAGGAAAAAAGAAGGAAAACAGTGGTCTGAGAAAGACATAAATAGACGTCACGTGGCACGAGAGCGACAGGGAAAGATGTGTCTTAAACATGGCGGGACAACAACAAGAGAACCACGTGTTTGTCATAGCAGAATCTTATTAAGCACATTGAAAAGAGACAAGGTGTTATTCTGGAAGTACCTGTAAATAAGTATCTGTTGGTTCAGCTGACAAGTGAGTCGAATTCTTTCCTTGTTGTTGTTTTTTTTTGCGACGGTCTGCAGACATGTGTTGACATATAACGATCACGTTGTAGAGTCAAGAAATGAACCGATTGAAATCTTGTCAATGTACATGTGAATGTTTCCGTTGAAGTCATAAACAACTTATTAAGCGATATAAATTAATACTACTAAAATGTTTGTGATGATTTATTCTTTTATTTCGTGGCATTTCTAAGTGGAAAACAATACACAGATGTATCCCTATAGAATAGATGTATTAAGACAGTGTATGACCACTTACCGGTTCACTCCCAAAGTTTGACAATTAGTCTGACCGTAACTGGGCCATTTCGCTTACTGTTTTTTTTAAATTAGTGATCTGTTGAAGCCATGTACCTTGCACGATATGTGAACAGTTGACTTCCCTTGTCTTGTTTGAGAAACGTATTATGAGGGTGTTAAATAGCCTGAAGTTGTCTTCTCTTGGTGGGTATACAAAGCATGTACATCGCCCTTTTCGTGTGAATAAACATACGCATTCGCTACGCGTGTGTGTAAGGTTAAAATATGTTACGCTGTTAATTCATTTGTTTTCCCTTGTCAACCGTTGATATGACTTCCCGTATGAATTTTATTTAAAAGAAGAAAGACATGTTTTCTTTATTTAATTCATACTTAACTATAAAAAGGTCATTAATTAACCTACATGTTCTGCTGTATCACTAATACAAATGTTCTTGATAGACTTAGAATGCCCACCCTCCTATACCTTTGTTCCCAACTTTCAAATTCATTCGTAATTGTCCGAGGCGCCTTCATGGGCGAATTCCAACCGAGCTATTCATTCTAATTTTTGCAGGATCAGAATGCTCTTCCCCTGGGGGCGCTAGCCCATATTCACACCTTTCAACCTTCTGTCCCATCCGCCCCGGTGAGTAAGAGGTAAATAGAAGACTATCCCGACACAAACCGAGGCTGCAAACTGTCTAACTTTACAATCGGAAAGATTAATACCTTTCTCTGTATTCACTTTCTTGTACAATATATTCTTTCTGGCTAAAGTTGTTGTTCGTAGTTTTCTTTATAGCCCCTTTGTGGGGCCACAAAAACGAAAGACGATGTACGCGAACTAACAGCAATGTCTTCAAGAGAACCAGTCCAAACAACATTGACTGTGGACGAAGTATTCAAATTAGCAAGATCGTTTTCCTAAACACTAAGCAGCGAATCATTCAGGGAGTCGGTAACTAAGAGAATAAACAAAACATCAAATCAACTATAGCACAACTGCAGAAATTTCAAATGCAACAACAACAACAACAACAACAAATAAAGAAAAATTTTAGCAACAGCAACAGACAATAAAAAAAGATTTCAAAATCTGTTGCTGGAGCAAGAAGAGAAAACAGACTAATTACTCATTACTTGAAAATATAAATACTAACGTAGGAAAAGTATCAAAATCTTCTCACAAAACGCAGTCTAGGACACGTGTGGCAATTTCATGTGGGCCCTGGACGAAGACAATATTTTCGCCCCGTATTTTAGAGGGGCTGTATAACCTTAATAGTGCCAAACTAACGGACATCAAAAGGTCCGTTTATTACCTCAAAAACTGGGACCAGCAGACCACAATAAATTCCTGTATTATATTTCACCACAAAAACGTGTGGCTTAACTTTATCTGCAATCGTAAAAGTTTGACGGACATGTTCAGCCCGAAAACGTCGTTATACCATAAAAGATAGAAATGTCTGGATTAAACGAAGAAAGATGACGACGACTATTTAACATTTGCATCAAAACAATTCGACAATTTTAAGTAGATTAATTGAGTGCTTAGGATTTCAAATGCCTGATATTCGTAGAAAGATTGTTATCTACAAAAGATTCTTAATTCGACGCAGAGTTTTAACTAAATTAGAAAATGAAATTTGACACTACAAATGCTGGCGAAGACTGCCACCGAGGTATTATCGTTTATACGGATTCAAAGAATACCCCTAAAGTTTTCTTAGTCGGTCTAGAAAATTGCATAAATATGAAAGACAGATTCGAGCGCAATGATAATACACAACCATTATTCAAGAAAAAAGAAATATACTTTTCACCTCGTTAGGAAGCATTAAGGTAGAATTAAGGTAGAATTTTAAAGATTTGAAAAATAAAAAAAACAACCCAATAAACTGTAGTTTCCCGACTACGTCGTTGATGACTCTGAGCAAATGTACAAAACATTTGAATCGCCGTTCATTTATTTTTTCCTTCAATCGATGCAATGCTCTCGGGCATTGTTGCGATGGACGTGATCGAACGGTGTAATGCCGGAAATCCGGTAGAAGGTTTTGGTTTCCAATACAACGAATTTCTGCCACTCCTTCCTCATTGTCGGTTAGCACTCAGGGCAACGTGACCCATAAAAATCCGGTAGATCTTAAATTTGAGACGGGCTTCGATCTTGTGGTCACAAACCATCCCGACTGTGGTGAGTCACTTGAGGCAAACTGTATTAACTCATGCAGCAAATGAGTGAAGATGTTGAATGTGGAACCAAGATTAATGAAGGATTGGGTTCTTGGAAGACTCGGTCTGCCAACTTGGATGCTGGCGTGCTCATCTTTATCGGTTGGTTGTATTCTCTCTCTTTCTGATATTCAGCCGAAGATAAAACTGTGCCTCATTTCTATTTGAGGAGGAAACTTGATGTTTCAGATCATATTTAACCTTAGAAGCGAATAGAAAATCATCTGAAACTAATTTCCCCTATTCTCTTTTTGGGATGTATTATTAATAAATTCGTTAAAGTTGTTTAGTTTAATACTTTTAAAGAATAAGACGATCAGACCGTATAGAAATAATATGCAAGGGTCGTGATTCAGTCCCCTGTGAGGTGGGAGTGATTCCTATTTTTTTCCTTTATCAGTTCGAAAGATATTTAGAAGGTTGTTAGATAAGTAAATATATTTCACGATATTTTTTCTTCAACATTAGACAAAAAAAACATTAATAACAAAAATTTAAATTTCTATATATTTTAAATAAAAATCATTTTTTTTAATAAGAGAAGTAAGATTAAATAAGAGTTAAGAAAAAGAAATACTTGTCATTCGTTTAAATCTTACAGTAATTTAGATTTTTTTTTAAAGTCCGTAATAAGGATTTCTCATGATTGATAAATATTTTAAGGAAGAAACACCAAATGTTCAACCTTAATTCTTATATATTTTGTATCAATGGGCTTAAAAGTAAACGACAATTTCATGAGCAAAGTTTATTTCATATAAGGTTTCGTCTGTGGACTACAATACCACAGGGCTGCTTTCCATCTTGCTTTGACATGGTCTTTCCCAAGTCTAATGTAAATAATAATATTTTGCTCCGTCTTCTTAAATATTCATACCCTCTAATGTTCTGTCATTGCCAATCATCAAGGGGTTGTCTCAAAGTCTGTTCGACACTCATTACCCCTTATTCTTGAGTTGCTTTCGGTCTTGATAAGAAGTTTCTCTCTCGAAAAATTGTGTCCAGACACATGCTGGTGTAAGTCTATGGTGATAGCCTCCGTGATAAGAATGAACAGTAGTAAGGAGAGAATCATGCTTAGAGTACACCAACCGTGATGGAGAATTCTGTGGATATTTCGGCATTAGGTCGCACCAGAGTCTTTGATTAATTATGCAGTTGTCTAAATCAACTAACCGGCTCGTCGGAGTTTCGGAATCAAATAATCTGCATACATGATATGCCTTATAACTAGGGATATGACAACAGCATATTATTTTCATTGTCTTGACCCTCGAGTATATATCTCACACAGTTATACACATTTGATCAATCGGGAACCACATCGCTCTATATAAAATCATATGAGATATCAACAGATACACACTCGAGAGTCAAAACAATGAAAAGAATATGCTGTTGTCATAGCCCTACTTATAACATAGCAAACCAAACAACAGAATGAACAATCCTTTTTAATATGATTTTTCGTGAGATAAAAAGCAAGCGTTTTTTTATATATTCGTTTTCATCAAAATTTAATAAATCATCGAAAATTTACAAAAGAAAAAAGAAAAAAAAAGCAGAACAAGAGAAATCGACCGTGCAAACTAATTTAGCTAATGCCTTCGTTGGAGCTGGGGGAAATTTAAGTCAATTGCATAGTCGAAATCAATTATCTATTAATATAGACCATTTTATTCGGAATATGGAAAGAGGGAAAGAAAGAAAGAAATAGAGAGAGAGAGGTTAGGCTTAGACAGGAGAAGGTGTTAAAAACTAGAAAGGGAAATCAAAAAATATATATCGATTAAAAAACGCGGTGAAGTATGGAAGGGGACATATAGAATAACAGCCGGGATTAAATTAGTATCAACAAATCTTCCACGCATCAATTTGTATTAATAGTATTAAAATCGGTAAAATTGCACATTTTTCAATCAAATCGATTGATTACCTGCTCCTGTCTGGGATGTATAACGGTGCACCGGGAGAAAATTTACATTCCTTCCCGCAGTTACTTAGTCCAGGACTACATTGCACTGTAGAGAACATTGGGTTGATTTTATAAAATTATCTTTATATAATTGCTTGAATTAAAGTATAAATGTAAACGTTAAGTATCATGTTGCAGTTCTGCTCTAAACAGAAACATTCATTTTGAAGTGCCCTTGTCATATCAAAGAACACATAGTTGATTTTATACGCCGGACCCTTCTGCTTTTGCGGTCATAAAACGTCTTAAATGCACTTGTAATAGACCTGAGTGTAAATCAGCAGTTTTGGAGTCCATAGGGAACGAACTAATACAGACCGACAGACACAGTGCGTTTAATATATAAGTAGAAATTGGAACAAATGCGAATATTCTATAACATTAACGAGGAAGTACATTTTACATACATTCATTAAAAAGTTCGATCATATATATATATATATATATATATATATATATATATATATATATGTACGCATATATATATAACTATGTATGCATATATATATATATATATATATATATATATATATATTAATATTCTGCTTTAGACGGGAACAAGAACAAAATCAGACATAAGTAATCTAATATTTAATACTATTTATATGTTACGAAATATATATTAACTAATGGAAACATTATTATGATGTGTTATTTTTTTATTCGTTGTTATATATTAATTTCCAAAGTAATTATTTATTCCTCGGGCTGCTGTTCTTATCTTGATTGTTATTTTAACAAGGTTTCCACCGATGTAGCCGCCAACCTTCTACAGGGATATCTTGCCAAACTGGAGATTCTTTCTGTAGAACTCGGCAACTTGCGTAGAATTTTGAACGGCACGCTTTATTTAATCAACGAATGTTACATGCTACCGATCCGTCAGCAATAACTGGCTAGAATTCTCAGTAATTTGTAATTATATTTTGAGTGCACGTGAAGAAGTTCGATTACGTCGGCTGAAACGTTGTGAAATTTACTCTCAAGATGAGAAAAGTAGTCCCCAGGATTCAAATTATGCAGGTAATGGATCTTTATTTCAGAAATTCAGAAACAACTCTTTAAAGTTTCAATATTAAATATTGAGCTTTGTTTTGCCCTGGAAGTTGATTTCCATTAAAATCGATGTGAACTATATAAAATACTTGTTTTCGAATTATTATACATACATATACATGCAGATTGTGTATATGTATGTGTATATTATGCAGATAGGCATAATGCCTGTTTGTATGTTTGTATGGTTTTATGCCTAGCTAAAACTTTTAAAATCACAAAACGAACATGCAGAAATCTGGAATTGTCGGATATGTCAATACTTCGGACATATAATATCTAACACTATAAATAAATAATCATCTTTTTTCTAATTTACCGACTTCAAAAGGCAATGAAAGTTTAAGGTAAAATTGTCTCGTTCTAAACGATTTCAGCATCTGCGCATGCGTGAATCGTCTACATCTCGGGCTTACGTTAAATGCATATATTTCCTAGCTTCATGGTCTAGTTGGTTGGGAGATTTACTTAGAAGTAATAGTTTTTGCGTTCGTCTCCACCTTACGGCTGACGTTACGTTTTTTTTTTAATTTATTTTTATTGCTTTTAATATAATAAGTAATCAGCAACATGTATTTAAAAATAAAACAAACTTTTGTTTCGGAAAGCATTTAAACAGGGTTAAAAGATTTACTTCTGTTAATCCGAAAATTAGTTTTTTTTTTTTTTTTTTTTTTTGTACTTTGTCTGATTTACTTGGCTTTCCACGAGTAGAGTTTGCAAAAATTAAACATGACACCAAATAATTAGTGGCAATTTTTTTCTCGGCGGTTGATATAGTTGAGGATTGATTTAAAGATCCGATTACTATCAAATACATGAATAATACTTGTTCCCCCACCTCTTTATCTGTGCCTAAACATAAACGTAGATTCCATGAACAAAGTTTCTTTCTTAGAACTGCGCAGCCCTGGAACTGTCTTCCATTTGCTTGCATTCCAGCTGAATACAATATGGTTTTCTTACAGTCCAACGTAAACAAGTTCTTGATAAGCCGTTCCACTTAAGATAACAAATTTACTGAATTTCCATTACTAACGATTACTTACTAACATTACAAACGAGTCTGGGAGAATGGAACTCCGAGAACTGCACATGACCAGAACCATACCCCAGTCACCAGGGTAAAAGCCATCTCCACAATGGCCTAGACTATGATGGCTTTGGTGCCGAGGGAATAGGTGTCTCGTACATATGGTTTGAATTTCATTAAAATCGAATACATGTATTTGAAGTTTTAACGGAGTTCTGTCTCCACAGCTCACTTAGAAGTGGAGCCACGTAGATAATTGACATATCGAGGGTAATGTAGAAATTGGAGACCATTTCCATTGTCTTCTTTTTTTTTTTTTTTACAAAGGGTTACCACATATCAAGGCTTTTAATTTCCCCCACTCTTTATCTGCGCCTAAACCTAAACGTAGATTCCATGAGCAAAGTTTCTTTCTTAGAACTGCACGCCCATGGAATTGTCTTCCGTTTTCTTGTTTTCCAGCTGACTGTAATATGGTTATCTTCATGTCCAACGTAAACAAGTTCTTGATGAGCCGTTCCACTGAAGTAAACAAATTTACCTGAATTTCCATTACTAACGATTACCATATTGTCCAATTGATTACTGTGCACTCTTTAACCATTATCCTCGAGTGGCCTCTGGGCCTTGATAATTTGTGAGTCCTATGTAAAAAGAAAAAAAAATTAAACCGTAAATCAAGAAATATATGTTTTTAAATTGCAACTGCTTACTTTTTTTTTTTTTTAAAGGTGTTTTCATTAAAATGTTTCTTATTCATTCAGTGAAGGTTTACTGAGACAGCTTTTATTGTTTTTTTTTCCGTACTATACAAAATCCTTGGTGTTGCCTTCGAGCCAAAATTAAGTAGCAGAAATCAGTCAATCAAAATTGAGTCCTCATGAAGCTGATCTCTCCCCAATTCTTCTTTCAGTCTTTTTTTCTCGGTCATCTGCCCCATTCCGAATTCGTCGCAGTGGACTATCATCAGTGGATTTTTTTTATATACCCAAACGGCCATTAACAATGCTTTTTTATTACTTGGATCTATTTTAAACTCAGATAAATTATTGCACAGTAAGAATAATTAAATTAAAACAAAAATCATTTTTCTTATTTCGAATTCTTTAATGAAGTAAAAGTTCCATTTTTTTTTATTACCAAATTTTAAAGCTATATCTCTCATAACATTTTCAAGTTGAATTCAGTTTTACAATATTTTAGTTTATTAAATCGTTAAGAAATGTGTTTGAATAACTAAGATGGGTGTTCAGCTGCACGCCTTGATGTACGTGTTAGGTGTTTCACGACAAGGTTCGAATGCAGACTGTTTATATAACAATCAGAAAGTCGCCAAAAGGTTTTAAAAAATAATTACCACACGCAAAACAGAAAGGGAACTACTATGATTATCCGAAAAATAAGGAATCATTTTTAAAAATTAATTCAAGCACTAAAACGTTGAAGAGCTACTAAAAATCGTACTTGTACAGTTTAATGAATAACATGAAAATATCGAAAAAAAGGTTATATTGTACACATCCATTTTGGACTGAAAATCTCCGAATAAAATTTCACTTAATTTGAGCGAGTATTTTTTATTTTATTTTATTTTTTTTTACAGCGGAAAAAAAGGTTTTCTAACAGCACGTTGAAGGTAGCCATGTTTGAATTTTTTTGAACGCGTCACGGGGAGATAACTCAGTTTAAAGCGCCAAAACTCCCTCCCCATCTTTAATACTAGGTTTTCTTCCTAAATATCGAAACATGGCTTCCTTTGCTTGGAATCATAACACATTGTTTTTTCGTTGTAAAAAAAAAAAACAAACAAAAAAACCCTACTTGATGAAATTAAGTGAAATTTTTTTCGGAGAACTTTTTTCCAAAACGGATACGTACAATATAACCTTTTTTCGATATTTCCATTTTTTATGTCTTGATTAAACTGTACAAGTACCCTAAAGATAGAGTGGTATGAGAAAAACAAGCGACCTTTTCTACTCCAGAATTTATTTTTCTACATCGTCACTTCCATTCTAGATATACTTAACTACCATTCTAAATGCACTTTTGCGAGCGATGAACGACGCCCCGGTTGTAAAAGTCCGGAGCGCGCTTTCTCACTCGCATCGCCGTCACCACTCTGAAGTTACCGAACACATCTGCTAATTGTGTTGACATCAAGTCCATCAGATTTCAAAATGTTTAACAGGCACCAATGGATGTTTATCGATTACATGTTTTTTTCTGCATGGACAAAATTCAACGACAGATCTCTGCTTCGGCCGCACGTCTATGACAGGGGTTGCTTTCTTAGATTCTCACACCGTCAATATTTGCAACAGGGAAATGACACTCTCATGCCATGAATGCATAAGGACAGTCATCATAAGTGTGCAATTTGAAATACCTTCGGAAAAATAAAAATATAACAGGCGTTACATTTGGAACGTCCCTTGTACATGGACGAAGCATGAAAAATATATATGATCAAGGAAAAGGGTACATGGAAACGAATACATAATCAAAACGAACTGCGTGAAAATAAAGACACACAGTAAATGTTTTAAGAAAACAGTAAATGTAGACTCTATTGAAGAGAAACGAAACTATTAATCACATATGAAAATTCAGCAAACTACTCTCGACACAAATACAAAAGCAGACCTGACTCGGTTGGGAAGACTGGGTTGAGAAGAGAGATGATACAGACGCGCACGGAAAAAAATGCAGTGAAAAATGAAAATAATATCTTTTGTGACGTTGAAGAACTTATTTTAGAAAATAATACGGGACTACCAATTTGTTGAATCTGTCAGTAACGCTGCAAACATAACTTGACAAAAACTGAGAAAACATCAAAAAGCAAATCACAATAATCTAAATAATTTCCAGCGAGAATTCTATTATTGCATTGAAATTGGCACGATAGCGAAAGACCAATCATTAAATAATCTATGAAACTCGATTCATTTCTATGTCACGATTTTCCCTTTCTGAACCCCGAGGGGGTTTGTATTTATTAGTATTCAACCTATGGAGGCTTAGTATTTGCTTTATTTTTATGTTAAATTCCAACCAAATCCTCCATAACTATTTCACTATTTGTGTATTCTAAACAAGGTCCGAGTTGGACACTAGGTCAGCTTTAATTTTGAAAAATATATATATCTATCTATCTTCCCAAAAGAGGCAATCTATATTGAGACCAAAATAAAAATTACCTCTGTCTCTAAGTATCTCTGTTTCAAAGACCGGAAACATAACCATAAGATGTCGTATAACGACCGATACTATATCTCGAAATATTTGCTTTACATATAATAAAATAGCATGAAATATAAAAAAGGTACTTCTGCAGTTTTAAGCTTGTTTTATTTTTTTCGTGAGTCTCGCTCGGCAACGCCCGGCGGATGACGAAAACCACCGAATTATACCGAACGAACAGAAGTCAATAAGAAACAAACAAAAAAGAAAGAAAATTAAAAAGAAAAAAAAAACTACCCTAATACTTTCATAAATGTTACTGTTTTATTTATTTTTTATGGCAACTGTATTTTTCAGTTTTTTTATTAAGGGAGGGGCCTTGATAAGTGGTGATTCGTTGTTAAAAAAACTTATAAAAAAGGCAATATGTAGGAAGTTTTAGGATTGGATGCCACCCTCTCAAGAAAAGATTTACATGTTTTTATAGCTGACCACTTCTAGAATTTAATCAGATCACTATCGTAATGTTAACATTAGGTTGAATCTGTTTTTTTAAAGCTATTCTTCTTTTTACTTATGAGCTATCATTTGTTCACTCGAGAATAACGGATAATGTAGTTATAGATTTCATAGTAAAAGATACTATCAGAAGATTAGTGTATGGCCTCGAATTCATCTTGAGAAATTGACTAACACTCCCTCTAAAGGTAACTGCAGGTTTTAGTTCGAATGGAGAGTTGTGCCACCTCCAACAACACATTCCCTGAGTCGGTACTAATTGATTTCAGTGGCAGGAAGTAATCTAGCACGACTGAGAACAACGGCGAGATATGTAAAATCTGGTATTCCTTAATGGACAACCATTTTAATACTGACGATGGTAAACATCGCTTAACTTCACTGACCACAGCGGAATCGGATTAAGAGAAGATAAGTAATGATCTGAACCTAATCGCAAAATATTTGTGTGAAACAACCTTTCGATACAAAGCGGAAGAGTTCAAACGAAAACAACCACGGCAAGGAAGTTTCTCGCCAATCTACACGAAAAGAATAAATTATAGAAGTTCACAAATTTTTTGTGTGTGTATTATTTCTTTCTAAAATGAAAAGGAAAAAACACGAAATTTAAATAATTTTTATTAGAGTTAATAGGCTTACCTTTGGCAACATTATTATAGCTAAATCCTGGTGTTTTTACAAGATCAAAAGCAAGGTAAATTTCAATCTCAACCTATGGAAAAAGCGATTAGGAAAAAAAAATCCAAAACAAAGCAAAAGACAAACTTCCACATAATAATTACTCTATCTTTTATATATATATATATATATATATATATATATATATATATATATATATATATATATATAGAGAGAGAGAGAGAGAGAGAGAGAGAGAGAGAAAGAGAATAAATGACAAAAAGTTATATTCAGAAATTCATCATGTTGACCATCTTATAATTTATTCCTTTAATTCAGTTGACTTATACAATTGTTACGATACAAAGGAATAAGTTATAAGATGTTCAATATCATGAATTTTGGAATATAACTTTTTGTCATTTATTATCTATATTGCTCTGTAATTATATTGGGCTTCTTAAATAAGGATTGATATATATTATATGTAAATTTATTTCTACAGAAATATATATAAATATATGCAGGGTGATCCCCCCCCCAAAAAAAAACAAAAGCTAAATGGAGGCCATCTAGAACAAATGCTGTAGAACGGAGAAAAACAGGCCAAAGACCCTAATGATTTGATGTGATGTTTTCAATATAATAAACTAGTTATGACCAAAGTTTCATTTCATTCGGACAAAACACTAAGAAACAGGACATAATTTGATTTGGGACCCATTTTTTGGATCACCCTATATATATATATATATATATATATATATATATATATATATATATATATAAATATATATACTAGCAGAAGTACCCGTCGTTGACTCTGTTCAAAAACAGCCTACAGAAAATGGACTGTGATTGCTGAAAGTATGATATTTATAAAAAAGGAGGGGGTTGTAAAGAGATAGGTTTGGATACTCAAAAATCTTACCCTAAGCAAAATATGATGAAAGTAAAGATAATTTTCGCGAAAATATATTTTTTATATCAACTTTGTGTCCATTCGTAGCCAAGAGTGACCAACAAAATGATGTTTCCTTAAAAAGAGAAAATTTTATGTATATAATAATATAAATATACAAGAAATAAATGTTACCATAGTCAATAAAATTTACTTTTATGGTAGAAAAGTTCACTGGTTTGTATTTTTAAGTAGTTTGTAAAAAAATTAATTCACGAACCGGTTTAAAAAAAAAAAAAATCAAAATGGCAGTGACTTTGAAATAGAGAGCCCCGTTTTCAATTTGAAGATGGAGAACCCGAGCATTCTGTGTTAACAATTTAAGAGAGTTCCGTCAACGTAAGGAATGTTTATAAACATATTTTAATGTTTTCCGTTATTTTGTGCTTGAGGAATATTCGATTATGGCATGTGTAGTTTATATAAAAATTCATTTAAGTAGTTATCGCCTCAAATTTCGTTTTAATTTTGGTTCGCTGAAATTATTTAAAGTAAAGAGCATTAACAACTATTTAAAAACAAAACAAAAAACATGAACTGAACTTTTATTGACTAACATTTACTTCTTGTATATTTATTTTTTTTGGGTAGTCGTTTGTTGGCTTTTCTGCTAAACACTCTTACTATATAATATCGACGAAATATCGAAAACAAAGAAACAAAAACAGTTCTTAAAAATAATGAAGCTTTACTTACTTTAGTAAAATAATCCGAAACAGCAAAATGGGATATTAAAAAGTAAACACGTAATTAATTAAGTTTTTTAAAACAAAGAATCGATATAAATATGAATAAGAAAAAAATGGCGCCCTCTTCAAGCAGAACAGCTTCGTTTCAGTTTTACAATATTGAACGGTGTAGTATTGCGCCATCGGATTCAGGGTTGTACTATTGTAATGTAAAGAACACGCAAAATGGGTTGTAATCAACTGAATTTCTTCTAGTACACTGACAAAAAAAACTTAAACAGATATATAAATAAAAATAAAAAGGTTACGCAAATGTTTTTAAAAAGACACGTAATCAGGTGAGCAAGACTTTTTCCTTCTTTTGATACGATAGCAAGTAACGTTCTTATTTTTTATTATTTATCTATTTATGTATTTTCGAAAGAGTGCCACGTGCAAGTGGAGAAGGAAAAAAAGAGTTATGCAAAATTTGTGTCGATAATTTTCTAAGGTTCCGATTTTGTTTTTTTGGCTTTCATTTTAATAAGAACGTGAATTTATGAGGTGAATTTATTCGACACAATATGATTCAACTAAAAAGAAATAAGTAAAAACTAACGTGAATTCAGATTAAAGTTAAGATGTTATTATGAACCCTTTTAAAAATTCTTGTTAAACTTTGTGACATGTTTACATTCTATGGAGGTCAGGCGCGAACGAACACCAGTAATTTTATTATACCATATTTCTTCAAACTGAAACATAATTATCAAAGTATACTTACGCAGATAGATATGAAAAGCCTTTGTTAAAGTTTGTGCCATATTTCCATGGAGTACAGGCGCGAACGCAGACCCCACATTTATTATACCATCCCTATTTAAGTTGAAACATTCTTATCAAAGTATTCTTATATACATCTATGTCAAAAACCCCTGTAAACATTTTTTTCATTTTTTATTTCCATACTTTGTGGACCAGGCGCGAACGTAGACCCCACAATTTTTTACGCACCACCGTTCTGCCAGATCAAACATACCCATTCTTATCCTCGATACATCTTCTGTCATTATATGTGATCAGTTTTCTGTAATAGTCAACCATATAGGAACCTATTCGTGACCAGACACACACACACACAAACACACACACAGACGTTCAGCTTTATATTATATATATATATATATATATATATATATATATATATATATATATATATATATATATATATATATGTGCGTGTGTGTGTGTGTGTGTGTGTATCCATCTATTTATCTACTATTATGTAAAAAGCAACTTTATCTGTGAGCTTAAGTTCGTTTCCTATGGATTCCGAAACAGCGTGATTACTTTTTTTAAATTTCACAAGAATGTACACTATGCGTCTGGCAGTGATTTTAGATAGGGTTTGTATCGGAATGTCTTCAATAAGCATCGATAATCGATAATCAAAAAAATCCAATTAAACAAACATGTGATTATGACTGAAGTTAACGTCGTTAAGTGAATTTGAAAAATTTTATTACCGAACAAGCAAAAAAAAAAAAAAACAAACAAACAAAAAAAAAAAACGACATATAAAATCAACAGTAGGTTTCATGGTGGAATGGTGGCGCGTTCCAAATGAATGATTCTTTTTAGAGCATAACTGAATCATAATACTTGACTTCTGCATTTAAAACTTTAATTGAAGACATTATCATTGTTCAAGTAGAAAAATCGGGCATATAAAATCAACAGTAGGTTCTTTGATATAACAGGGGAGCGATCGAAATGAATGATTCTGTTAAGAGCACGATTGAAGCATGCCACTTGACATTTGCATATTAAATTTTCATTCAAATCATTATATGTAAAACAATTTTATGAGATAAACAATAGGTTCTCTACGGTGCAATATAGACGACAATGTATTTTCGACTAAGTCACTACGGAAGGGCATGTGAAGCTTTCTTTTCTGTGCTTGGCAGTGGGTCCCCAACTAGAGTAATCAATCGATTTTATTAGAAAATGGATGATTTAACCGACTTCGATGACAATTAAAACATGGCTGATCATCTCCGTTTTTTTTTTCTTTCTTAATTTAAGTTAAGGTCCTTTGCTTGTACTTCACTTTTATAAAATCTAACCCCTTTTTGGATTTAAAAAAAATTTCCAGCAGTTACTCGGATTATAAAAATGCTAAGTGTGTGATGTGCTGAACTTTGTAAGTATATATTCTATCGAAGCAAACATTCACCGAATTGAATAAGGGAATTCGAGCAGGTTTTAACATCGATGTAAGCAGTTGTTGAAAAGCTAGTTGGAATTCTGCATGGATCGCAAGAGGATCGTGCCTCAGGTGTCCGTAGTCTGCATTAACTCCTCTTTTTGTCGCAGCTATTTAGGATCCTGCTGGGAATCAGGTTTTTACCCCCAGAACTAGAGTAACAAGGCTATCTAATTTATGCGAAGTCAAGGAGAAAGTCGCCTAAAGCACGCACATGAATTGGAGATGTTAGAGAATGGATAGAGAGAGAGAGAGAGAGAGAGAGAGAGAGAGAGAGAGAGAGAGAGAGAGAGAGAGAGAGAGATGTGTGAGTTGTATTGAGACACGTTGACTGGAAGTCAAGATCAGCTGATTGGATTGCGTGTGAGTCATGTGATCAGGTTAGCTGAATCGAGGAGATTTGGTTGGGACTTGGAAGAGAACAGATGGCTTCGCCGTTGTCTCCTCCCCTTCGCTGGGGGGGGGTCGAACGCTGACGTGGTAGAAATAAGACCTAGAAAAAGAAACAACACAGGCCAAATTCACTTTCCAATCTTCTGCGAACAAACTGGAAGGTGAATAAAAAAACTATAGAACCAATTTCTTGTCTTGGAGTGAAATAAATCTTCGTCCCCAAAAACAGATATCAAGTCTCCCTCCCAGACGAGAATTTCCAGATGGACCAACGAAATGGCAGAAGGTATGTTGAAGATACATGACGTGTCACACACATATTCACACTAAACAGCATATGAACATATGTAATAGAAAGACCACTAGACGATCACACACAACGACATTAACTCTGATAAGATAATCAAACACTCAATCCTTTATAAGTAGACAATGTAACAGAGAGAGAGACATTGCTAATTTGATTCTGTTGATTTGCGGTTCCGCACTTGACGTGCCTTTGCTTGTCGCACGCATAGACAGACACAACCAGAGGACGATGAATCCTGATCTCGACTTCTAACTTTTTACAAGCGTCTGACAGTACCATGTCGTCATGGCACCTATCACGTATCCATATGGAATAGACACTCGCTCTAATCTAGTTGATACAGCTTACTCCGAAGGTGGAAGCTTCATGAAAACATCACATTCACACACGGTACAATGTCGCTTATTTATTCTTGTCAGGAAAGATGAAATATTAAGATTTTCCAGTTCTTGCAGGGAAGATGTCGATACCCTCCATAACGTTGTGCCGTAGTCAATAATAAATTAAATCAACGTTTCCATATGGAACGCACACCCTTGACGTTATTCTCTCGTTGCCTACGCACAGTTCAAACGTTTCAAAATACAACAGCTGGATACAACGCGCGGCTTATTAAAAACAGACTTTTCTTTCTACAACTTTACAACATGGCAAGGAAGAAGAAAAGAAGGGAAAAGAAACAAAACAACACACTGAAGATGGAGTATACCTCTGAAATATATTTTTTTTATAAATTTCAAACAAGGGAATTTTTTCTTTTACATAGGCGTCACCACTTAGCAAGGCCGATCGGCCACTCAAGGATAAGGGTTAAAATATTTGTGTATTTTCCTCATATTACGTTGCGATTTGGCTTTCAAACCGTGCTAGAAAGATACTAACGCCCGAAAGTATCCTATACCTCTATAAGGCCACCATTCGCCCATGTATGGAGTATTGTTGCCATATTTGGGCTGGTGCATCTACCACTAGTCTCTCGCTCCTAGAAAAGGTTCAAAAGAGAGTCGCCAATCTGATAGGTCCTGAACTGTCATCTAAACTTCAGCCCCTGTCCCATCGACGAAATGTTGCATCTCTCTGCCTTTTTTAACAAGTAATTTAACGGTGAATGCTCTGACGAACTGCGATCACTTGTGCCCCCTCGACGTAAATACCCCCCAAAACCTGACAAGCAGCTAAATCCCACCCCTTCACAGTAGAGATCCTTTTACTCCAATAGTTTCTTTCACAGGACAGCTAGACTTTGGAATTCCCTGTCGGGGCCCTGCTTCCTCAACTGTACTGACATGCAGAAGTTCAAGTGCAACGTGAACCGACATCTTGCTGCCCAACTCCCTACACAGTACCCTTGATGCCCATGTCCCTGAGATTAGCCCCCTAGTTTAACTGCGAATTTCAATTTTTTGCTATCCATCATTCCCACATACAGATTGGTATTCCCAAATTGCCACCCATCTGGTACTGAATAGGTTCAACGTTGCTTAACTTCGGTGATCCGACAAGGACTGCTTGTTTCAATGTGATTATACCGTATATTGAGGAAGGGTTAGATTTTGATTGAGGCGATGGTAAGCCAGCAGATGGTGCGATTGATATATATCTAAAGTGCATTGATAGGCCTTTAAACAAGGAGAGGAAACTGTACTTTAGTGAACGTTCTCGCTTATATCTTGATTTGGAGCTGGCTAATAAATGTTTTGATTAGTTTTGCTTTTACGCTGAAACATTAATGAGATTGGAAGTCACACGACGTTCAACCGGAATTGGAAATAAAAAAAAAAGCGAACACCACAAAACAAATATACATTTCACTCTTAATTTAAAATTTATTTTTATCCCGTTATATTAAAATTGCTATCATCTACTCTCGTCTGTTTTTCGTCTCTGTATTCCTCCGTCTCCTAACGCCCCCATAACTGTATGCACTCTCCGTTATCTACCCATCTATCTAGATATCTATCAATCTTTCTCTCTCTCTTCATATATATATATATATATATATATATATATATATATATATATATTCTGTCTGCCTCATTCTTACTACACACACACACACACACACACACACACACACACACACACACACACATATATATATATATATATATATATATATATATATATAAGCCTGCCTGTCTCTCTTCATCATCGTTCTTTTGCAGTTCATACACCTTTTATAGATTTAATTTACTTTCCTTTACGGTGGAGACGATTCATCGAAATCTTTCTGCATTTGTTTGTTCTTCTTTGCTGTAATTTCTACGTCATATTTTCTTGTTTTTTTTTTGTGTTTTTTTTTTACCCGGAGCTAGAGTTTAATTAAAGTCAGTTAATAAAACGAAGCCTTATTCTATCTTTTACCTTTAGACACCATATTATTGTTAAATATGTTTCGTTTTTTCTTCGTGTTCGTCAGTATAATTTGTTTGTTTCATTCCTGTTCGTGATGATTTCCAAGACTATGTACACATGAACAATGGCTTAAAGGTCATAACTATAATCCTAGGAACAATAATTGCAGTATGCACGTACACTTGCATGCTTATCTCTTTATATATATATATATATATATATATATATATATATATATTTATATATATATATATGTATATATATGTATATATATATATATATATATATATATATATATATTAATTAGCAGAGAGGCCCGAAGTTGCTCGGGATTGAATGAAGATCAGCATCATATTTTATTGTCATCACTATCGATAAAATTGCCTATTATTCAGTCAAATCGATTGATCGTCAACTGTAGTCAGGGGCCCAACGCGGTAAACTGAGAAGATGTTTAACATGCGACGTAGTCCACAATATAGTGTAGTCTATATTGCACTGTAGAGGACGTGATCGTGATGTTATAAAAATATTGTTACATAATAGCTTGGATCTACGTTTAAAATGCAAGAGTACAATATCATGGATCGATTGTGTTCTAATTGTTCCAATTGCGTTTCAAACAAAAATATTCATTTTGAACGCAGATATGTTTCATCAAATAACCTATTGTTGCTTTTATACTGCGGGCCTTTCTGGTTGTGGACACCGCTCTACATTGGTCGAAAATGGTATCAATAAAAATACAGACACAGAATCTGAAATAATTGACGATAAGCTACACCGATAAATAGTAGGATGCTATACCATTATAATATATAATGAATGCTACGATACCTGACACATGTTAGGCAATAACAAATCTATCGACGGACAATGAAGAGTTTAAACAGAGCTAAACAAATCCTTCGTTAGTTAAAAAGAAACAACAACAAAAAACAAACAAACAAAAGAAACAGCATTTAGTAATTTAAAATCAATGTCCCCTAAAATAAGAGGGGGTTTCGATTTCAGATTAAGGCAACGATGAAGATCGGCGGAGTCTAACCGGATATTGTTTTAGACGATCAACAATTAGGCCTATTATTTATTGGAAATCTAAGAAGCAGCAGATCGTATCGCTCCCTGCGTGTAAGGCAGAACTTATAGCGCTTACACATTTTGCACAAGAAGCGCTAAACCTAAAAGCTACTCTGAAGAATGTTTTAGAACCAAGCTTAACTGAAAATTCTGCAGTAATTGTGATAATCAAGCCAGCATAGTCTTAACGCAGAACACAGTAATTCACCAAAGATCTAAGAATATAGCTATTAAGTAAAAATTAAAAAGAAAAAAAGTAAAAAAAGGAATCCATTGTTGTAAATTACATAGCATCAGAACAAAATATCGCCGATTTCTTTACAAAACCGATGATAAAAATAAAATTGAAATGTATTGCCTCTAATCCTGTTGGCGTTTGATTTGAAATAACTTTACACAAGCCCAGATATATATTTAAATTATTGTCCTGAGCAAGGCGTTAAATTGCATCCAATTTGTTTGTATTAACGCTTTTATACATACTAATGCGTAACAAATGTTTAAACTTTTACTAAATTAAAAACTAAATCAAAAAATGCAAATAAAAAAAACACCTTTTGAAAACAATTTTTTCTTCTGTTTTTAATAAGACGCTTTGTATGCTTATTTTAATACGTTTTGCATGCTTATTTTAAGACGTTTTGCATGCTTATTTTAAGACGTTTTAATGCTTATTTTAAGACGTTTTGTATGCTTATTTTAAGACGTTTTGCATGCTTATTTTAAGACGTTTTGCATGCTTATTTTAAGACGTTTTGCATGCTTATTTTAAGACGTTTTGTATGCTTATTTTAAGACGTTTTGCATGCTTATTTTAAGACGTTTTGCATGCTTATTTTAAGACGTTTTGCATGCTTATTTTAAGACGTTTTTAATGCTTATTTTAAGACGTTTGGTATGCTTATTTTTAGACGTTTTGCATGCTTACTTTAAGACCTTTTTAATGCTTATTTTAAGACGTTTTGCATGCTTATTTTAAGACGTTTTGCATGCTTATTTTAAGACGTTGTGCATGCTTATTTTAAGACGTTTTGTATGCTTATTTTAAGACGTTTTGCATGCTTATTTTAAGACGTTGTGCATGCTTATTTTAAGACGTTGTGCATGCTTATTTTAAGACGTTTTTAATGCTTATTTTAAGACGTTTTGTATGCTTAATGTAAGACGTTTTGCATGCTTATTTTAAGAGGCGCATAAATTAAAATTGACATTTTCGTTACTTCTATTTTATGCACAATACTTTCTATTTTTCTTACATACTATATCGCTGACGGAGGAGGTTGGTAGGTTAAATTATTTAAACAAATACATATACGTATACATAAATATATAAGGAAAGATGTTTGCGTTTACTATAAACTTTTTACGCAAATATTACGAAAGTATAAATCATATAAAATATCTGCACGAATATAATTACATGTAATAGTTAAGTAAAGATGATCATCCCATAAGAAAACCGAAAAAAAACCAACTAATAGGGGATTAATTAAAATGAATGTTTACAAGAATATGCAAATTAGCTAGATCTTTCGCAGATGAATGTAATTCCATTACCCATATATCACAAAGTTGTATTTTCTTTTTAAATAAATAGAAAAAAGGGTTTTTACTATGAATATCAATATGCAAAAAAAAAAAAAAATATGGGAGTATAGATTGGAGGTTGATATCATTCGTTGTAATTGGATTTGTATAATAAGTAGGCCTAGGACAACAGCATATTCTTTTTATTGTGTTGACTCTCATGTGTGTATCTTATATGCTTTTATCTAGAGTGATGTGGTTCTCGGTTGATTAACTTTGTCTAACTGTGTCGGATATACACTTGAGAGTCAAAACAATGAAAAGATTATGCTGTTGTCATATCCCTAATAATAACCACAGTAAAGAATATGTACGCGTGTCCTATTTTTATCACTCAATATGTACTTTTGCATCACCATTCGTAATTATCCTCCATTGTATATAGTTAGTGGACTGAATCATCTACAAACGCAATGTTAGTTGCCTTCTGTCTTTCGTGCATAGTAAGCGCATCACATACTACCAGAGGCGTCTCTACTGAAGAATGCCAACCATATTCCTCGGGCAATCTTTAATAAGCCAGCGCGTTCTTCGTTTATAAGCGTAGGCTTGATTCTCCTCCACCTTCCTTACTTTGTGTCACATCTTCCTGCGGTGGGGAGAAAGTAAAAATTAGTCTGTCGTCAGTTAAATGTTTCAGTAAGCCCGGTACACATTTATAAAACTAGGTGTGCCCACTCATCTAATTATGACCCGGTTCAAATGCACTTAACTTCAGTGATCAGGCAAGAATACTTACGTTCATCGAATCTAGCCGCCCTTTCTTATATAGGTAGGCTATTTCTTTCAGGATTCTTCGATCAAATCCTTAGCTTGTGTATCGCAGCTTTACTAAAACGATTCCCGTTTATTTTTTCCCCTTGAATTATAAATATACTATTAGATACAGTGCTCTTGCGACTCTGTCTCGCGTAGGCCAGCTTCGTTCAGTTTCCGTCAGCCTGAATCTGTGCTAGTCTCTACGCATGCGCCGCCGTCTACAGCGTACGTCTGCGTTGTAATGGCGTTCGTCGGAACATTCATATCGAAAACTAATACACTTATCTCTCCGCTACAGTCAATTACAATATTGGATGTATAAATCGCCGACAGTCATGACTATAAGGAAATGATACAAGCCAGCTGTGGATGACACTTCCAATTAAATTCACCTACTCTAGTTATGCACAACACACCGGCACCATCTCCCACCGTTTTCCGCCGCCCTCCAATGCGAAGTGATTCCGTCACACCTCTAACGCCCGCCATTCTAGCGTTACCAATCTCTCGCCACCTTCTACCGCAGTACACAGAAGCAGCCATCCAATTTTTCGCTCTCACTTTCACACATCTATAAATGAAACTAATACAACCTCTTTTGTAGCCATCAATACACATAACGTTCCACCTCCTGAACCTCTTCTAAACATCTATATATCTTCTTTATATTATTAATAGCGGTGACCGGAACGCGGTCACTGATTACTGTGGCGCCTTACGAAGGTAACGCTAGACACGGGTGTTACGGTCAGGGATATCAAACCTAACCAAGAGAGGCACTTTAAATTGGACAGAAAATTGCACTAATTAACAAAGAAATTCTCTTGCATTGACGAATAACAAAAGATCTTCCGAAAGCTGGAACGTGCAGGAAATGCCGAAATTTACTTTCTTCTCATAGCAGAAAGATGTGACACAAGGTGGAAATATGAGAAAACACATCGGACAAGCGTCTCAAAATGAGGAGAACACTGGCCTACGAAAAGTGCCTGGGGAGCAGCTGTCCGCATTCTTCGGTCGGTGGGAAGAGCACCAGAGAGTAAGTAATACCATTACATCACTCGAAAGAGAGAAGGTAAAGCTTGGGATTGTTGAAATCTCAGGTGTACACATGAGGAACAATTCAACCAGGTACGAAAAAGCCTGACTAAAAAGAAAAAAATGTATATAAAGCTAATAATGATGAGGGAGATTGTCGTTATTAATTGTCAATCTTAAATCGCAGAGTAAGAAAGTATTATTTAAAAAAAAAATTACAAAGGAGTTATCAAGTCCCAGAGGCAACTTGAGAATAAGAGTTAATGAGTGTATGGTAGTTAATGGGACAATACCATAGTAATTGTTAGTAGCTGAAATTTGGTAAATTGGATTATTAGTGGAAGGGCTCATCAAGAACTTGTTTACGTTGGACATGAAGATAACCATATTGTACACAGCTAGAAAACGTGCAAACAAACGAGATTTCACAGGCGTGCAGTTCTAAGAGAGAAGCTTTGATAATGAAATCCACGCTTAGGTGTAGGCACAGATAAAGAGTGGGGGAAATTAGTGATAGCGGTTAAAGATAGACAAGTGTTTTTCCTGAGAGTTTGGCGAGGGGGACCATAGGTTTGAGTCCAGACAAACACTTGCCATGAAAATAACCATAAAGCAAAGAAAGGCAGGCAATGTTTCTTCGGTGGAAAAGAATTTGAAGGGAAAGAAAATGGCATCGCCCACTAGGCTACGAAGTCTATTTTGAACTCTGTCAATGTAGGATAAGTTGCTTCTAGCAGCTCCTGCCCAGATGTGGCAACAGTACTCCATCCTTTGGCTTAATTGACTGTTATGTAGATAGAGAATTACATCGACAGTGAGATATCGACTAGAGTGGTAGAATGATCCAATCATTTTTCCAGCGACGTTGGCCACGGATTTGATGTATGTGTTCCATATCAGATAAGGAGTAATAGCCAAACCTAAGAAACTTGTCAAATCAAAGAACCTCCCCAAGACGAGAGCCATTCATTTCAATTGATGCGAGACGGCGGTCATCGCGTTGATGATGGAAAGATAAAAACTTGGTTTCAGATGTATTAAAATAAACCAGACACTCCCTTCATCATTGTAGCACGTGTTCAAGGTCAGAGGAGAATAATTCAGAGAGATTTTGGTTATGTCATCTGATAAAAAGTCTATCTCTACAACATGCGACCTTCTGAAATAAGAGAGGCATGGATTGCCGAAGTCCACATGTCTACTTTCTATTCTGGCTGATTACGAAACACATAGTAAATATTAAGTGAATAATGCAGAAAAAGGAAATAGCCGAAATAACTGCTTTATATTATGGTCTATAAAACTGACATACGTATTGTGTCTCCAACATTTTTATCGATCGGTCCCTCTCTCAGTTTATACTCGTATGCACTCGCGCATATTCACACGCACACACAAACACACACACATATACATATTTATTTCACTTTTCATTTCTAAGAATCCTTTATTTATAAACCTCGATGTAACTACAGAGCATAACTAAATAAGTGACGAAAAGTCCATATTCAAAATTTCAATATGTTGTCCATCTTACCGTTTATTCCCTTAAGCATGTTAAAATGTTCAATTCTTGACAGCCTCTGTTTCGTAGCGAACATCATTCATGTAATTATCATGCTAATTTTGGAATTTATTCCGCCCTTACTAGTCGAAAGAATAGGAACTCATCAACTTCAAAAGAAAACAAAGGAACGATGTGTATGATTACAAAATACGAAAACCGGAAGAGAAGTTGCAACTGTGTTTCTTTTAGTTACACCATCTTTTGGCATTTGCTGGGCACGCACTTACGAACACAAATACTTTCGGTTCGTTTGTCGTGAATGAGTTGTATACATTTCCGGTTCAACATCTTCTATTAATACTGTCATTCATAAAAGAGGCCGGGGGTATTTTTACTCTAATACTCAGATCTACTACCGCTGCTTCCTATATCCATGATATTTTTCTTCATAGGTTATCCTTTTATACATTATGAAATGATAGACTTCATAGGTTATCTCGTAAGAGATTATTTGCTCTCAGTTATTACCTACACAACATGTTTAACATAAATATAAAGCGCTACCTTCAGCCATACCTTATTTTCTTGATATTTTTAATGGTTATTTAAATATTTGTTTCACATTCCCCGTTGAAGCAGCAAACGAATGCAAGATTAACATTAAAAACAGGGATTTCAGTGTGATCGTTTCTGTTCGGCCGATGTAGCAGGGCCGATTCTGCATGTTTCCGATTCGTACTGGGGAACGATTCGGCGTAAAATTAGCGTTTCGACGTTATATTAAAAAAATTTTTTTTAATTTATTTAGCAAATAAAACATATATTTTTCTCAGAATAAAATTGAGATAAAATTATTTAAAAGAAAACATAGTCTGAATTAAAAATTGACATTTCAATACGGTAATCTTCTAAATGTTTTAGAATGTGAACTCGAGCTAAATTGTTTTTAAAGTTTCCTTTTAAATTAAAAAAGTTTTAAAACATTTTAAAATTAAAAAAAAAAAAATTAATTTAAAAAAACAAATTTAATTAAAAAAAATTTTAATTAAAAATTTTTTTTTTTAAATTAAAAAGATTTAAAAAACTTTTTTGTAAAACTTATTTAGCAAATAAAACACATTTTTCTCAGAATAAAATTGAGATAAAATTATTTAAAAGAAAACATAATCTAATTTAAAAATTGGCATTTCAATACGGTAATCTTTAAAATGTTTTAGAATGTGAACTGGAGCTGAATTGTTTTTTAAAGTTTTTTTTTTAAATTAAAAAAAATTTAATTAAAAATTTTTGTTAAAATTTATTTAGCAAATAAAACATATGTTTTTCTAAGAATAAAATTGGGATAACATTATTTAAAATAAAACATAGTGTAAATTAAAAATTGACATTTCAAAATGTTTTAAGATGTAAACTCGAGCTAAATTTTTGCAAGCAAAATAAGAAAAATAACTGACATTTTCTAACCATTTTTATTTAAAACACAACACAAAAACAGACAACAACATTCACTCAACGAGATTATATTTTACTATTGTTTTTCTTAAGTGAAAAAAAAACTTTAAAACATTTTTTAATTTTTTAATCTTTAAACAATTAATTAGAAAATAATTAACCAATAAAAGTTTTGACAAAAATATGATTTTTTTAAAATAGTGACAGCGATATAGTTTCATGTTGTTTTCTTAATTATTAAAAAAAAAAGCTTAAATTCTTATATTAGGTTGGTGCAAAAATAATGTCGTTTTCTGTCGTTCACCTTCAAAACATCATAACTCATTTCATAATAAAATGTAGTAGTCGAAATAAGAACCATTAGAAACGAAACATTTTTGCCAATGAGAAAAAAGTTTATCTATCCCATCAGTATAGAAATCCGGAGTTTCGGAAGCGATGATGTCATTGAAGGCCGATTCGGTACTATCTCGGCTTTGGAAGTATTTTTCGCGCAGGAAGTTGTCGAGATGTGTAAAAAAAAGGATAATCGGTGGGTGAGAGGCCCGGTGAATATGGCGGATGAGGCAGAGTCTCGTAGTCTAATTCATTCAGCTTCTGACATGGTTCAACTGACTGGCATGGTTGATACCGAATTGTCCTTCCGCTGAATCTACCACACTGTCAAATCGGCTGAACTGAACCGGAAAAGCCGAAAAGGTTACGCTGAAACGCCCCATTCCTTAAAAACAGAGCCTTCCTCGAAGTTAGTAAACAATAGTTAAATGTATTCTACGTATTTCATCTGCTACTTCCTTTTTAAAATTTAATTTCCTTTCACGTTAATTAAATACTTTTCAACAAAAACTTAATTAAGTATCTTGCAGAAATTTTTAAAGTATTTTTCTGTTTACTGGTCGACTTTAAAATGGTTATGCAATAAGGCACTGGAACAGAAAATCTGGAACCTTCGCAATATGATTTTTCGAAAAGTCACAGATTTCGACAACAGGGCTTCTCCATTGGATTCTTTTCACTTCGAGCCATTTTGTAATATGCACTTTTTTCATTTGTTTGTTTTTCTTTAACCATTTTACTTCCTATCCTTCGCCTGATTACAAATTTTATTTTCCTGTTATTTATTCTGATAATACTACTAAGCGTGATTTACGCAAGGTTCCAACTAACAGATAGCAATTTAAAATAATAAAATACGCTTTTCGATTTAAAAAAAAAAAAAACATACGTACGGTTTCAGGATAAAATGAGCCAACGAGGGTTGACACGTTGTAAAACTCAAAATCTTAAAAAAATATATGTAACTAGCTAGGACATCCAACGTTGCCCGGGATTAAATGAGGATCAACGAATGTTTCACACTTCCAAAACGTTTATTGTCATCAATCGGATCGGTTAAATCGCCAATTCATCTATCAAATCAATTGATTGCCTCTAGTGGAGAACCAACCACCGTACACTAGTGGGTATCTTACATGCATTCCCACAGTGACTTACTTGACAATACATTGCACTGTAAAGAACCTACTGTTATTTTATGATATTTTATATAACCATTTGAATTAAAGTTTAAGATAAAAAGTTATATATTACGGGTTCAATTTTGTTCTAACTAGAAACATTAATTTAAAACATTCTCCTTTCTCATCGTTATGTTAGGCTGTATAAAGTGTTACCTTTCGTCAAAGTCGAATTGTTCCTTCTTTAATGGGATTTTTTCTATTATCGGTTTTCGATACTTATCAGAGGTATTCCGATACACAACCTATATAAGAATACGCCCATACACATAATGTACATTTGTGTGAAATTTCATGAAATTCGGTGCAGCTGTTTAAGAGTCCATAGGAAACGAACTTACACACACACACACACACACACACACACAGAGGCAAAGTGCCTTTTATATAAAAGTAGAGATCCATGTAAACGGTACTTGAATCAATAGAAGTATATGATTTTTTTATTAAAAAAAATATCCAAAGTTATGGAATCAAGCCAAAATGAGAAATCGAAGCATTCGCCGTATGTATTTTGTGCATGATAGTTCACACAGTTTCTTTAATTTTTCTAATAGATTTCCCTGCTTTCCGATCAAACCTCACTCTTCAGCAACTAGAATTTAAAACTATAGCTGTTGATGAGACCGATCTGAGAAATATATAGGTAAAATCTTTCTTCATTGCCAGAATCCTCTGTGGTCCGCAAGAGTCACTTGGGAATTATAATTAACGCGGGAAAAACGTCGTGATTGATGAGTTGATTTATTCAAAATGCGTGTTTCTTTTATTCTTGTAATTTTTGTGTTAATATTTTAACACGAAAACTTTGCCGATAGAGTTCACCGAAGTAACCCGGTACATGCAGAAGTTTGTTTCGTTTAATCCTGTTAAAACCCATTCTGTGCTTTCAATCGTAGGCGTGCTCTATTTTTCCTGAGATTTTCATTGTGTTATGGCTTGCAATGGAATAGAGTTTAAACGATGTATTACTGAGCACAACAACGTAAAAAGGTTACAACTGAAAAGAGTAGTAAACGTCACTGAGCAGGCGAGGATCGCTCTGGTGTTTAATCCACACCTGGGATTAAAAGGTCTATGGTTTATATAATGGATAGAACAGTCGATTTGGAGGGGGATTCCCCCACAACTCATTGATAGCTTTGCTCTTGAAGAGAAAATCGGCTTTGAAACTTCTTGGTATTTATTTCTGTTGTGAAGGAACATAACTGGCTATACACCGGTTACAAACTGTATATATATATTGGACTGTTTGGCAGACAGCGGCAGACAAGCAGTCGCAGTAAGACGGATAGTCTTACGTGTTGATTATCAGACTTTCTTCCCCATACTTGTTACTATGTACTTCTATTTACCTTAGGCGAGCAGCCTTACGTTTCTGTATTATAAATAAACCCCATTACACATACCACTCGGTGTAACTCACGTTTGTCTTTATTTCCTAAGTATTTAGGAATATAACAATGGCGACGAAAGGATGTTCTTTCTCTTAACAGAGATAAATTACCGTACCAAGGACTGTGTACAATGCAAGGATTTTTTGTTTTACGAAAAAAACAAACTACACAAGGATTTTTGACCACGTGCGTCAATGAATTTAAAAATTTTTCCTACCTAAAGTAGCGAAAAGTACGGATTTTTCTTCGTAAAGAACTCACAAGAAATTATAGAAACATGTTCAAGGTAAAGTGGAATTTATATTTATTTTGACAAGTAAAAAAAAAAAAAAAAAAAAAATGGTCGCAAGTTGAATTCGAAACTACACTAAAGGATTACGAGTTTCGAAAGAAAAAATATAAATACAACGACTATTGTACCATTTTATGCCACGTGGGAACGGCAGCCATATATTTTTTTTTTTTTGGAAAATTAATTGTTTGTTATTGCCTTTATATAAATAATTGGAACTATTTGTCGTGGGAAGTAAGAAATATTTTGTGTATGAACTTACGTTGTTGAAAAAAAAAAAAAAAAAAAAAAAAGAATTATTTTACAAAGCCTGTTGAATTACTATGGATGAACTTTGTTGAAACGTGTTGTGTCTGCATATTGCTACTAATTTACGATATACGTAAATTTACGATTTTTCTTTGGAATTATTGTGTAGAATTCGAAAAGACATTTTTGTACTAGAAGCTAACATGGAACAATTAGCAGAGTTAACTAAGGCTCTAGCCCTTAGCATCCAGGAACAGACAAAAATGACTCAACAATTTTTAGCGCAACAACAACAAATTCAACAACAACAGCTACAGCAACAGCTGCAACAACAACAAGAAAGAACACAAAAAACTTTAGAGGCACAACAAGAACAAACAAACATATTACAACGACAAATGTCGACACAGCAAAAGAATTTAGAAAAGCTAATTCTAACGTCGACCGGGAAGAAGACTAATTTTTCTGCCGAGGGTATTTCAAATTCACTAACGGAATTTCGTTACTCCCCGGATACTGGTGTTACTTTCCCTGCATACTACAGAAGATACGAAACAATTTTTACGAAAAGATGTTTAGACTGGACCGATGAGGAAAAAGTTACCCTGCTACTACAAAAACTGGGTACTGATGAAAACACCAAGTATGCAAATCTAATTCTACCAAAAAAACCGGAGGAGGTTTCGTTCGAGGAAACAATTAGTACCTTGTCGAAAATATTTGATAAAAGGGATAGCCTATTTCACTCTAGATACAAATGTTTGAACATTCAGAAGGCAGAAGCTGAAGACTATCTAGAATATGCTTGCACTGTGAACTGTTTATGCGAATCATTTAAATTGAATGAAATTTCCGCAGACCAATTTAAATGTTTAATCTTTGTACAAGGTCTCACAGCACCAAGGGACAAAGATATACGTTCACGGATCCTAACAATTATGGAGGCGGATCCTAACATAACATTGCAAAAAGTCACTGAAGAGTGTCAACGTCTGATTAACATAAAGAAAGACAACACTCGCATTGAAGAGAAAAATATTTTTAAGGTGCAGCAAGTAAAAAGGCAAGGGACCACAAGAAAGTCCAGGTTCCAAGAACACAGGATCCTTAAAGGATACAAAGACCCAAAGCTAAAGTGTAAATGTTGTGGTAGTTTAAGACACAACAATAAGACCTGCTGGTTTAGGAACAAAATATGTTATGAATGTGGTCTCAGAGGTCACAAGGGAACATACTGTGCCCAGAAGAAAAGACAAGGGACCGATAATGTAAATACGCTTCGCATGAATAAAGAAAAAAGCTGCGAAAGACGGAAATATGTTGATGTTCGGATAAATGGACATCTGGTTACATTGCTTCTGGATAGCGGTGCAGATATTAGTATTATAAATGAAGATATATGGAAAAGGATAGGTCGACCTGAATTAACGAAAACCAGAAAGACGGCGAGAAGTGTGTGCGGCAAAAGATAAGAGTTCAAGGGAGAATTAAAATGCAAAGTGACATTCGCTAACCAGACTCATAAATCCAAAGTGTACGTCGTACCAGGAAAGAATACATGCCTGTTTGGGGTAGATTGGATTGTCCTGTTTAATTTATGGGAGAAACCCATAAATTCGTTTTGTAACGTTTTAACTGCAGAAAAAGCAAACCAAAGGGAAGACTTCCTGAAGGATTTGAAAACTGAATTTCCCAATGTTTTTGCCGAAGGACTAGGACTCTGTATTAAGACAGAGGCAAAATTTGAATTAAAGAAAAATGCCACTCCAGTATTCAAACCTAAAAGGAATGTGCCTTTTTCAGCGATGGACGCAATCGAAAAAGAGTTGGATAGACTTCAACAACTGGAAGTCATTGAAAAAGTTAACCACACAGATTGGGCAAGTCCAACCGTGTATGTAAAGAAAAAAAATAACAGAATAAGGGTCTGTGGAGATTTTTCAACGGGTTTAAATGACTGTCTATTGGACCATAATTATCCCCTTCCGTCCGCAGAAGATCTGTTCTCTAAGCTTAACGGAGGAAAATTTTTTTCTAAGATAGACCTCTCAGATGCTTACTTGCAAATTAAGATCAGCGATGAATGCTCCAAATACTTAGGCATAAATACTCATAAGGGCATTTTTAAGCTAAAGAGGCTTCCTTTTGGATTAAAGGTTGCTCCTGCTATTTTCCAGCAAATTATGGACACGATGCTGCCAGGGTTGGAATTTTCAATGGCCTACCTTGACGATATCCTAATTAAAAGTGAAAATTTGCAAGATCATAAGAAGCATGTAAAAGAAGTATTCAAAAGAATACAGGAATTTGGTCTTCAATTGAGCCCAGAAAAATGCGATTTTTTTATGAAAAAAATTAAATATCTAGGTCAAATAATCGACAAAGAGGGTCGAAGACCGGATCCACAAAGGACTGAAGCAATTGAAAAGATGCCTGCTCCAGATTCAGTGACAAAATTAAAATCGTTTTTGGGATTAGTTCAATACTATGCAATTTACATCCCTAACATACATAATTTAAGAGCTCCTCTTAACGAGTTACTGAAAAAGGGTGTTAAATGGAACTGGAATAAGGAATGTGAATCTGCTTTCCAAAATATCAAAAGATGTCTACTGTCAGACTTAGCATTGGCACATTTCAATCCAGAAAAGGAACTAATACTAGCAACGGAC
The DNA here is from genome assembly GCF_053919585.1 of Euprymna scolopes. Classification (NCBI taxonomy): domain Eukaryota; kingdom Metazoa; phylum Mollusca; class Cephalopoda; order Sepiida; family Sepiolidae; genus Euprymna; species Euprymna scolopes. The sequence continues at coordinate 59,280,580 of NC_136501.1, forward strand.
GCCAGTGATTACGGTGTTGGCGCTGTATTACTTCACAAGTATGAGGATGGTAGGACAAAAGCTATCGCCCATGCTTCAAGAACGTTGGTTGCAGCGGAGAAAAATTACAGCCAAATTGAAAAAGAGGCGCTGTCGATAATATTTGGAATTACAAAGTACAATCGATTTCTCCATGGACGATCTTTTATTTTGCAAACCGACCATAAACCCCTACTTACCATATTTGGATCAAAGAAAGGCATTCCCACACATACTGCGAATCGATTACAGCGATGGGCTGTAACCCTCTTAAACTATCAGTTTAAGATGGAACATGTATCCCCAAAAAAAGTTAGGACACGCAGATGCATTATCACGGTTGATCCCTAAAAGAAGCGAAAGTTTCGAAGAAACGATAATTGTTGCGCTTAAAGACGAAAGTGAATGTACAAGTTCAATGTGTAATATGATACGTGAACTTCCGGTAACTTTCGAAAAAATAAAAAAAGAGGCAGTAAATGACATTTTCATTAAGAAAATGAAAAATCAATTGGGATGGATAAAAAAAAAATAAAAAGGTAGATCAAACAACGCCTTTTTCCATCTGTGAAGATGTGCTCATGTATGGTGAGAGGATCGTAATTCCACTAACGTTACAGAGGAAAATTCTGAAGGAATTTCATACAGGTCATCCGGGCATTTCGAGAATGAAATCCCTTATGAGAGGATATGTGTACTGGCCTGGTATGGACAAGGAAGTTGAAAAATGTGTCAAGACATGCAGAGGATGTCAATTAGCAGCTCGAGATCCTCCAGTAAAAACGACGCCATGGCCAAAGACGGACCTACCCTGGTCACGTCTGCATATTGATTATGCGGGACCTATAAATGGTTATTTTTACTTGATTATTGTAGATTCTTTTTCAAAATGGCCAGAAATATTTAAGTTTCGACATCCAACAGCAAAAAACACTGTGAGTGCGCTTAATGAAATTTTTAGCCGTTTTGGAGTGCCAAAAACCTTAGTGAGCGATAATGGAACAGCATTTACTGCTCATGAATTCAAAGAATTCTGTGACTCACTAAATATTCTACATATGACAACACCTGTGTACCATCCACGATCGAATGGGTTGGCCGAAAAATTTGTAGATACGTTTAAAAGGGCACTTAAGAAAAATCTTACTACGGACACAGACGAACAATGTATTCAAACATTTTTAGCAATTTACAGGGTGACACCAAATCCTAATAATAATGTCAATTCTTCCCCGGCTGAGCTAATGTTTGCAAGAAAGATAAGATCTGTCTTCGATAGGCTGCTACCAGAGAAAAAGAAAGTTTTAAAAAAAGAAAACCTTAATACCAAGTGCTTCTCCCCAGGTGAAAATGTATATTTCAAAAATTTTCAAAATGGACGAAATCAGTGGGTTGAAGGTATTATCAAAAAAAGGATTGGGAGCATGGTCTATACCATCCAAGGATTAAGTTTTGTCTGCAAAAGACACAGAAATCAAATACGTCCCAGACTGTCTCCAAATGTGGAAGAGACACCAATGGAAACATTGTGCGATATTTTTGATATACCAAAACCAGCGTGTGTACCGCAAACAATGAATATTTCGCCTGAACCGACCATACGGGCTGGACAGAAACCTTTACCCCGGGTAACGCTGACCAGAAGGAAAAGCGCAAGAAAGAGAAAAGTTACCAGGAGATTAAGCCCTGACCCTAAAAGGAAGAGGTATTTAAGCTAAAATCAGGAAGATTTCAGCTTCAGGGGGAGGTGTTGTGAAGGAACATAACTGGCTATACACCGGTTACAAACTGTATATATATATTGGACTGTTTGGCAGACAGCGGCAGACAGCGGCAGACAAGCAGTCGCAGTAAGACGGATAGTCTTACGTGTTGATTATCAGACTTTCTTCCCCATACTTGTTACTATGTACTTCTATTTACCTTAGGCGAGCAGCCTTACGTTTCTGTATTATAAATAAACCCCATTACACATACCACTCGGTGTAACTCACGTTTGTCTTTATTTCCTAAGTATTTAGGAATATAACAATTTCTAATGAAATCTTTCTTGGCATTCATATATTAGATTCGTTGCCCATCCTGCTTCTCGTAAAGTCGGCTCTTGTTATCGCTGTCAGCAGTTATTTACAGTTTTGTATCTTTTACATCTACTATCGGACTATGTATGTAGGACTGTTGTCATACTTGAGCTGGTATGTCTCTGTCCCATTGGATTTTTGTAAAGCTACAGCAACGTGTCTGTAATTTTACTACTCCCAACCCTTCCACCTTCTCCAACCTTTCTCTCACAGATATGTTGTCATCTGAATTGTCATACACATTTTATAAACTTAATCAGTAATTCTACTAATGTATTGAGCACTCTAGAAGTAAATCTGGTCATATAAATTGCCATATATATTTTAAAAACATAATCTGTATCTCTACTAATGTATTGAGCCTTGCATATATGACAAAGAGGGAGTTGCAAAAAATAGATGTGGAGTGAGGAGAAATACAAAGTGAAACAGAGAGAATGTTCAGACCTGTAATAATACAAAGAGGTGGTTGCAAAAAATGAGTTGTGGTGTGAGAAGAAATACAAACTGAAATAGAGAGTAGGAGAGTTTTTTTTTATAAATACATGCAAAACCACATTTATTTTTAAAAAAAAATCCAAATTAATAAATTAAATAAAATATAATCTTAAAAAGATACGATACAAGTTAGAAAAGCATAAATAAGGGTACAAGGTATTAAATTTTTATACATTACTTTGTAAAATTTTATAAAAGTTTACTTTGAAGATAAATAAATTTCAAATTAAATATTGTACCTTTATTTTAAAGCCTATAGTAAAAACATTTTGTTTAACAATTTTCACGCCTTGGATGACATGTTTTTCTAACTTATTCAAGGGATACTATTTTTGTATATAGATCACATAATTTTTAGAAGTTATTTTTCATGCTAAACTGAACTTTTATGCTTAGTTTTTCCCTCAATTTTAAGGCTTAGATTATTTTTTAAATACTTTCTATTATAATACATTCATTACCTATGTTCTTAAGAATTGTCGGATTTATTCACTGCTTCTTTTGTCCAGCTCGTTTGATTCATTAAGGTAGTGATTTCCACTAAGTGGTTGTTTCCTTATTTCAATTTCGCATTCTCTTTCAATAGGTTCCTTTAAAAAGAACTGAAGGATTGTGGACCTATCTTTCCTCTAACCATTTTCCTCTTAACTTAGACTTCTGGCGTTTTCAAGAATAAAGCCATTAGTCATCTGTCTTAGTTATAATTAGAGCTGTGACAAGAGAATTTTCTTTTCGTTATTTTTACTCTCGAATATATATCAGTTAATATCTTATATGTTTTTTTAGATAGAGTGATATGGTATTGGATTGATTAAATGTATATAACCGTGCCGGATATATACTTGAGAGTCAAAACGTTGATAAAAATATTCTCTTGTCATAAACTATGTATTCTTTTGTTAACTCTTTACAATCAGTATGTACACGTTTAGCATGGAGCTAGTTCTATATAAAAAAAAAAACTATCGAACTTCAATCCTATTCTTTATGGCACTTAATTCTGAGACATTGTTCGCTTTGATTAGCTTCCATGTTATTCCATAAGCATATTATACATAGATTTACATAGAGACACATACAGCTACATTTTTCAATTTCTATTAAGTTAGGTATGTGCATAGTTTTACAAAAAAAAATCCTCTCTTAAATTAATCAACGGATCATAATAATTTGTTTAAGACAGTAGCTAAGCGTAAGGTGTTTTAATGAAAGTTTTATAAAGAGGGTCAAAAGATGTTAGTTTTTCGTGATAATTCAGATACTTCTGAATTTTGTGAAATTTTTACCAATACATGTTAGACATCGATTAATGTATTTATTATATTCAGAGTTATTCAAACGATTTTAAGGGGTGACATATGGATATAACTTCCGTTTTTTTAATAAGTTTGATCTAGAGTCATTGCTTACGAAGTATCTAACAGTCTTACTACCATACTCGGAGTCTTACATTTATACATTTTCTAAAACCTCGATCATGTAATGGGTTTTGATTAAAATTAGAATAAGTATTCTAAACATATGCACTAGTACTATAAGCTTGATATTTTGAACCATTTGCTACCCTTGCTGGAAAAAATGATCTGATCATTCTGCCGATCTAAGAAATAGCTCACTCCTGACAAAATCCTCTAGGCGTATAAAGGCTAGAAAATCTTACGATGGTGTACTACGAACGCATCTATAAAGCGCTGCACACAAGACACTTTCTTGCTTGGCAGAGTACAAAATCGACTCCTTAACCTAGTGAAGCCAGTTCTCTTCTCGCCTGTATACCCTGTTTTGACACACAATCCTATCACAATGCTATCCTCTTTCAACTATTTCCTAATATTCAAGTTTATTTTCACTGCCGGAAGTCGTCTTGCTTCAAACACAACGGCGACCATTCCATTTTCTTAACCACTTGCTCAAAATCAAACTGAAAAAAAAAATTTCCGAGAGCGTAACCCGCTCATGGAATAGTTTAACGTTGTCCGGAATTAGTCTCAAAAGATAATCCTCGTGTATGATTTTCTTGAATGGTAAATATTGTTTTGAAGTTGTAATTTAATAAAATCACACGAAATCTTTGTAATCTATTGCCAAAATGAATGGAATCATTTTTTTTTCGACCCAAATATCAACTATAATAGTATATGGTCGGTTTGTAGAACGAATATTTTCCCATGTATAAATCCATGAAATATTTTTACAGTATATGATATTGCAAGCCCCTACTTCTCAATTTGGCTATAGTTTCTCTCTGCAGGTAGTAAAACCCTTAAATCATGAGCTACATGTTTTGTTAATCTATCTTCAAATTTGTGATTTGCAATATTTTTTCCTTCATCTTTTACATTTCTTTAATAAAGCTCTTTCCCCTTCTTTCTTTGTAGTCAGGTTTAACCTTATTTATTCAGGCAACATTTTTTCTTCAATACATATGTTATCCCGTCTGATATTAATTAATTCCCGGCATACCTCCGATACTTTTTGTAATTTTGTCTCCGTATCTGGTTCTAACATTGTCAATATCTTCGATCGAATCACTTTATCCTATTAGATATCAAGCCGTGTACATTGATTAGACACTTAAATATGTCTTCCTTAAGGTATTTAAGTTTAAACAGGTCACACTGGGCATTTGCTTTCTTATGATACGAAATCTTCATCGTGTTCTTTAATTATATTTAAATTTGTTTTATTTAGCATGAAACAAACTATTCTGTTCTCCAAACATTTTGGATAGAGCTTTTTCAGTTTCTTCAAACAACATTTCTTCCGGTTTATCCAGCAAAATATAATTTGTATATTTCGTGTGTTCGTGAGCACCTAACAATATTAGAACTTACATATTTCTGTCTTCGTCGGACCCTGATTAACACTTCTTGTAAAAGATATTTCGTATCTATTGAAATGCCCAGGAAAAGTTATTATTCTTCAGATCAATATATAGGGTGACTCACGGGAAACGGATGTTTTTTTAGAACGTTCATTGCTCTCCTTAAATAAGGAATAGTTAATGAGGAAGGTATTCTTTAACCCCGCTTAAGATGCCGTTTGGTTTGTTGTTATTTGTTTTGTTTTCCTTAAAAAAAAATCCATTTCCGGGGACTCACCCTGTATAAATTCTGAAAACGAATTTACTATGCTCTCTGCAAGTTTAGTGTTCGAACCCTGCTCTCGTCCAGCTTGCTGAACAATCTTTTTTTTGCAAAAATGTCCAGCTATTTTACAATTTGCATTTTTTTTTTGCATATTTGTTTATTGTTTCTGTAAACCTGTCTGTGCTTACAAGTAATATTCCTACGTGCATATTCCATATTCATATATATATATATATATATATATATATATATATATATATATATATATATATATATATATATATTATTCCCTATACAGATGGTGGTTGGTTGGTTGTTTACTGCATATCAACCCTTTTCAGCTTATTAAGTGCCGAATCAAGTGATTTCGTAGAAAATTTTAATCTATATCTATAAAAGCGAAAATGTGTGTATGTATGTATGTATGTATGTATGTATGCATGTGTGTTCGCTTTTTGTGTATGTCTACAGAAGTTTTTTTTTTCGCAGTGATTCTCGGTTGGCTCTATCCTTCTTAAAACTTTTTATATGCTATCTAAATAATAATAATGACTAAGGAACTCGGGTCGCAGCTATCTTTAATTTACCCGACTTTTACAAGCTATTTTCGAGATATTTTTTGATCGCCGTGTAGCGGGGAAAACAGAAACTGGCTTCCAGCGCAAAACTGGTCCTGGATATGACCTAAAACTATATCCGATGGTGAGGCCCCACCTTGGGGGCCTTGGGGAGTGTGGAGCCACCCTTTAATTGCCATTGCTCCTAGGTCCACTCTGACTCGGAGTGGTAGTACCTGTTAGGGTCCCAACTATGGGTTAAATAGAATCCGACTTAAAAAACAAATATACTCGATTAAAAACCGTTCCTCAAAATAACTAGATTCGGCATTAAATAAACTGAAAAAAAAGGTTGATATACCGTAAAACAAAAACATCCAACCAACAATCCAGCGCAAAACTATATCAAACATCACGCGACTTAACGTTCTCGCACCTGTTAATTTCACTTTATAAACGTCAACTTTACACACTTATCAATTCCGTGGTCGAGAT
>NC_136501.1:59292317-59367317 GCF_053919585.1 Euprymna scolopes
ACCTTAACCCTGATCTAATAATTATTTTTAAAAAACAAATATTTTCACCTGGTCAAAATGATAAGATCACTTAAGTAAACGCTTACTTTCTTAAGTGGTCTTATGATTTTGACCAGGACTTTATAAAAAATCCGTTTCCAAGGTGGCTTGGAAAATGGTAGGCTTCTTCTACGCTACAGTAGATATCTCATTCCTGATGCAATTCTCTACCTATATAAAAGCCAGGTACGGCCAATGATGAAGTACTGTTGCCACATCTGGGCTGGAGCTGCTAGAAGCAGCTTATGCTGCCTTGACAGAGTTCAAAATAGACTTCGTAGCTTAGGATGACTTTTTCACTTCCCTGCAACCTCTTTCCCACAGAAAAGACGTTGCGAGCCTGTGTCTTCTTTATCGTTATTTCCATGGCAGGTATTCACCTGAGCTACAATCTATGATTCCTCCTCCAAATTTTCACGAAAAACACTCGTCTAGCTAGAACCACTAAAAATGATTTCCCACACTCTTTATCTGTGTCTAAATCTAAATATAGATTCCATGAACAAAGCTTCTTTCTTAGAATTGCACGCCTGTGCAACTTTTTTCCGATTGTCTGCTTTCCAGCTGACTACAATGTGATTGTCTTCAAGACCAATGTAAACAAGTTCTTGATGAACCTTCCCCCTATGTAAACCAACTTACAAAAATTCTACTACTTATGTTTACTACGCTATTATAACATTGACTAATGCATACCCATTAACCATTATCCTCGAGTGGCCTCCGGGCCTTGATAAGTGGTGATTCGTGTGTAAAAAAAGGAAAACAAACTTATATTAAGAACATTTATTGTCTGGGCCATTCAAAATGTGTAATAAGATACTATAAGACTTCCCCCAAATAATTACAGCATGGTCGTCTTCAAGTCCAATAAAAACAAATACTTGTTGCCCATTTTCTTGGATACTAAATTCCTATTAAGTAATAACGATTACTTTTGTGTATTTCTTGTAGCATAATGATAGAATTAAGATATATCTATGTCAAGTTAGCCATACGTAGATTTCGTGTGTTCATTCCTTCAGGTAATCGTCAGGTTAAATTAATTTAACGTGACGATTTCCCCAGAAAAATGTAACGTTTGCGCTTCTGAAAATATATTTTTCACTATCTACGGTTAAACTACCGTTACGTACCGACAGTAGAATTGTTAAGACAGTTTTCTGAGCCTTATTACTTCCGTGCTTGCGTATGACAAATTGGAAGCGGCTGTATCGTTTGTGATATTATAGCTAGAAGATTACCGTACAGAGTTAACGGGCTTCCTTTATCGGCTTTGATTTTTCGACAGAGCCACCTGTTTCTAGATTCATAATCTTCGCCACAGCCGCAGAACATTATCTACTGCTATGTCAACACTCAAAGGTATTAAAGGTAGGCTAAAAGGCGTGAAACGTTTTCCCGTTTCTCCTTTGCGTGATTAGTGCAAGGCAGGAGTGCTCATTTCCCTACCCGAATTCAGCAAATATTATTCTGAAATAGTCACCTATCTCGTATTGCACGGGTTTGAGGCCGCATAACTTCGTTACTCTATTGTGAACGGTGTGTCAAGGTGATTATACTGAATATGATTCTGCGTAGCCTGATTTAAATATTTCTTATGGAAATGAAGCATGGTCGCTTATGTGTAGCTAACTTAACATAGATAACTCCTCATAGGATTAAAAAGCTCTACTTTCGTGATAAGCACTATTGAAATAAGAACTGAAAGAGAAATTGTCTGTGCGTCTGTATGTCTGTGTGTGTACATTTCCATATCAAACTACTCTGTCAATTTTCAGTGTATAGACTATAGATTTGACATAAAGGGGTATTGGGATTAGGGGAGATCTTTTAATCGGTTTTCAGCCAGAAATTTGGCTGTCGAGGGGTGAATGTGCAATGAATTTTCATTTGAAACTGTACCAAACTCCTCCGCCAATTTTAAATCTAAATACATGAAATTTTACATGTAAGTTACTTAGAATTGGTTAAAACTTTTTAATTTGATTTAAGGTCAAAACACTAAATTTTAAAGGTTAAAAGTTGGGGTAAGTTTTAACAAAAAATTGTCCTCTGCGGCCTCTACCTAATTACTCAGCCAATTTTTAATCTAAGCATTTGAAATCTTACATAAAGTGTATTCACACATATGGCAAGCTTTTTAATCGTTTTTTTGGCCGAGAATTCGATTGCCAAGTGGTCAAAGTCAAAGCGATCTGACCTTTGCGGTCTCTAGCAAACTATTTAGCCAATTCTAGCTTTAAATATTTGAAATTTTACATAAAGGGTATTCAGATATGCATCAAGCTTTGTAATCGGTTTTTGTGCGAAAATTTGGCTGCTAAGAGCAAAACTTGAACTTGTTGGCCATTGCAGAATCGACCAAAGTTCTCCGACGATTTTTAGTCCAGACATTTAAAATTTTAAATTTAGGTTACCTGGACATGAGTCAAACTTTTATACATATATATATATATATATATATATATATATGCACATAAAGTTATGAACAGTACATTGGGCCCGAGCAAAGCCATGCTGAACTGCTAGTATATATATATATATATATATATATATATATATATCGAATATTATTTTATACTCATAGACACTAGCGTTTCCTGCTATTACAATACTCAGTTCAGGAATTGACAATTACTACTGGTGAAGAGATTCGAACCCAGCTGCAAAGTTACATTTGACTCCAATATCTCGAACGTTAGTTCCGAGACAGCATCAATTGACGCGGGAATTCAGGGGAATTAAACAGTTATAAAAGCCCAATGCTGACACAACGGTCAATCATTCGAAGGTGTTCTAACGTTTGTTTGTTGCTTTTTTGTGTTTTACCGAGAGGGCTCAAATTTAATAATCTTAAAAGGGCTTATACTTATAAATGGTAATTTTTATTTCTCTACCTACAGACAGTAGTATTCATTTGGTGGAAATATCTCAGCATAATCATTGGAAATATACACGTTTGTAATATCATTAACGTACACATTAATCCCCCTGTTAAAATCCAACACTAGTTGTCATATTATTCTACTAGTAGTGATAAGAAGGGGAGATAACTCTGCTGCAGGTGTTTGATTTAAGTTTGAAACTGGCTTGGAGTTACGAATGTAACATGTGACAGTTGCCTTTATTGTACTAAGGATCATTTCCAAAAGTAAGGCCTCCTATTTTTAACACAAAAGTTTAAATTTAATGAAGAGCTATGGAGACACTAGTTGTACCATTAAAACGAAATACATTCTGTACTTCAGAATTCATTTTTCTACGTAGTCACCATCATTCTCAATACACTTTTTCCAGTCTCTTATGAGGCGTCGGTCGTAAAAGTCAGGGGCGCAATTTGTCACGTACATCTGTGTTGTTACTCCAAAATCGACGAAGCAAATTTTAATTGTGCTGATGTCAACGGCTTCGGCTTCGTAAACTTTGAACAAACGCCGGTGAATGTTGATACGTTCATTTTTTTTTTTTTTTTGCACTGCGGAATTCAATGATGCATCTTTGCTTCTGATGTACGTCAATAACAAGGCTTGATTTCTTAAAGTCTCACACCGTCAATATCTGCAACAGATAGATGAAACTTTCAGGCCAATAATGCATGAGTTCAGTCATCGTAACAATGAAATTTGCAATCCTTTCTGATCCATCACAGTGGTATAAAAATTACAGGCGTTGCTTTGTGAATTAGTCGGAATAAAGTTCTCGTCATGATTCTTACAATGTTTCGATCGATATAACCTCCGACTATTTGTAAATGTATTTTGTCTTGCTCCGGTGTATTTCACTAAAATACAGGGATCTATAGAGAATGTCTAACGACACACTTTTATTTAATTCACGCCGGTAATAACTGCAAAGATCCACGGCGTTACGGATAAAGTGATAAAGAACGTTAACCGGGTATACACTCTTCAGATGAAAGAAGTAACCGCACAGCCAAGAAAATCAAGTATCATTTTGCGTTTCTGAAACAACAAATATACGTATATATGGTAGACTAGAATACAATTTAATAATCGGTTACGCTTCGGTCGCTGTCTCTCTCCAGTTTGCCCCGAGGGAGAATCTGTATTGCCAAAGCTATTATTTAAGTTTAATTGGAAAGCTCCAGCAAATAGAGCGTATACTTATCTGAACTGTTGCAACATAGATAGGGAATTGTCTGCAGTTTGTAATCAGTGACAGGCGAATAGATTTCTACGTTTATATGTTGTTACATTTATAGGTGGGCATTGCTAGATAAGCAGTCGTTATCCAAACCAGACCAATGAACGACACACGCTCCGGATAAAGATATACATTACTTTAATTGCATTATCATTCGACAATGACGGTCAACTCTACGCATAATAACACAACTTAATACAGGCCAAAAATGCTAAATTTAGGAAAATCAATAGCGGATAACGGTTTAGCCAATTACGACGTATATACTGCCAGTTTAGGGATTGTCTGCCCCTATTTTTTTTACCCACTTATAAAATGTGGCTTGTCAAGCTAAAAAATAATTTTTCCTCTCCTATGTGAGGTTTAAACTGACCCTAATACCTGTATGATCTGTTGCAACTGGTAAATAATACTTACACATAACAAGAGTTTCTATTATTTGAACTAGCGGGACCTATGTAAATTCCACAACGAACTTATTCATGTGTAATATAGTGATGTTGGCATTCTGTAGATGTTCAGAGTAAATAGAGACGCTCTGATATTATTGTAGCTCTTTTGTTAAAATCACAAAAGTATTTATCTATACTAGCAGACACGCCCTGGCTGTAAAGTACGCTTCAATATGATATTTTAGTTCTTGCACCTACGTATATATTATTAAATAAAGTTAATATTCTACTGATTATTATGTATTATAAAGTTTCGATTTCGAATATATATATATATATATATATATATATATATATATATATATATCCATATGACTTTGGTGCATCAGCTTTAATAAAAATCAAAACAAAAAAATTTGAATATATATATATATATATATATATATATATATATATAACTTGAGTGTCATCAGCTGCAATCAAAACCAAAACCAAAACTTATAAATAATTTTTGATGAGATTATTTTTAAAGTGTATAGATTAATGGAGTGTCATCAGATATAATCGAAACCGAAACCAAAACTTATGAAGAATTCTTAGCAAAATTATTTATTCCAAGAGATGGAAGTTCATAACAATTAAACGACTCGGATGTAAGCGTGGCACAGGAATTAACACACATGCTATCGTATTAATGTATAGATTATTCAAACTACTGTTCTTATCTTAAAAGTTATTCTTACTATGTTCAGGCTAAGGCAACTTCCGGCCTTCTTCAAGTGTATCTTTTTGAATTCGGGGTATTTTTATGTAGAACTCGAGAATTTCTGTCGATTTTAAAACGGAACCCTTTATTTACTTTATGGTCGTATAAGTAGCATGCTTTCATTACGACACTATGACGACGTAACCTCCGGCATTTTTTTAGGCGTATTTTGTCGAACTCGGGAAGATTGCTGTCAAACTCGGGAATATTCTCCTCGAACACAGGAACCTGAACGAAAATTCGAAATGTTTTTTTTTATTTGCCTCGCCCCGGAATAAGTTGCCTGTTATTATTCTATCAACGATGGCCAAATAGAAGTCGCAAGTAATTCACAGTTGCATTCGTAGTATTGTTTGCACGGAAGATTGAACCTTTAACCTCTAGAAGAGCGTCAGTTAGAACTGTATTTTACTTAGTGCATTATATTGGAGTCCTTGCAGTTACTATCAATCTTGAATTAAATAAAGAGTTTCATTCAACAACATTCCGTATAGATTCCCAGGTTCGAGTGCAGTATTCTCAAGTGTTGTTTACTGGGCTATATAATTAGTATATATATATATATATATATATATATATATATATATATGTGTGTGTGTGTGTGTGTGTGTGTGTGTGTGTGTCAGTTGTACATAATGAGTCTCTTTATCTAGTTAACGTGTCGTCTGTTTGTGTTAATGTATTTCGTGTCTATTTAATGTATATGACCTCTTCCAATATTTTATCATCTGGTGTATAAACGTTTCTCTTGTTGATGTGTGTATATATAGTGGATATATATACGTGTCGATATACTAAACAGTTTATAGACTGAGGTACGGATAAACATCTTTTACATTTGTGCTGCACAAAGAACGACATACCTTGAACCACAGCTATTTTCATCTGTTCTGACGTGTTTCTGAAATGGAGCCATGCCTCACGAAAGACTCAAGCAATCAAGTTGTTTTATACTTGCGTTAATACGGTTGCGAGTTGTTGGTTTTAGATGGCACGCCGTTCTCTTCTCGAAGAATACATGTGCTCATTTACCCAGTCCAGTGCTCCCATGACTGCCATCGTATGTCTCTCTATTTGCTATGTGTAATATAAATATAACTTCCTTTTTTGACGTCACTCTCTACGTAGCAGGAAAACACACCACTTGTTGTTTTCGTAAATGCATTGTTTATCCATATGTTTTCTTGAATTCGTAAAAGTGCCCAGTATATTCTTAGTGGAAAGCATAAATATCAGAATAATATTTCACCCATCTAGTTAATATTCCTCGAAAGTATTAAATGTAAATATTTTTTATCCTCCCAAAACATAACTTCTTGTATCGATAACATTTTTCTATCCAAACAAAAGTAATCATCACTTTGAACTACCAGCAGTATTATTCGGTTGGTTAGTTGGTTGGTTGGTTGGTTGGTTGTTTTTATTTTACGGCATATCAACCCTTTTCAGGTTATTTAATGCCGAATCAAAAGATTTTGAAGAAAAAATTTGCAATAGAATATATTTGTTGTTTTCAAGTCGGTTTCTATTTAACCTATAGTTGGAACCCTAACAGATACTACCACTACGGGTCAGAGTGGACCTGGGTGCAATGGAAATTAATGGGTGGCTACACAATCCCCAAAGCACGCAAGTTGGGACCGCGCAACTGGATTTAGTTTAAGGTCATATTAAGCCCGTATTATTCGGGAAACAAATAACATAACACGAGTATGACAAACTATATCGTCGAAGGTTACATCGGCCGAAACTTTGTAAGAATAACATTAAAGATGAAAACAACTGTGCGATTAACTCAATAATTTAAATTCTTAATTTTATCTATAAATTCACAGAAAAAAGTGCAGTTTACCTACGAAATAATCTATCAGTTGACGTAATTGATAATTTTACATAATGAAAAATACTACTTCCGCAAGTGTTACCGGAAGTAACTGAATATGTACTTGCCTAAGTTAGACACAATATCAGTTAATACTGTTGGTAAAAAACGACAATCGTTGCCAAAAAATCGAAATTGTCTCCATATAGAAGGGTTTCCCACTGGGGACATGGGGACAGTACACGGACACGACAGAAAAGAATAGACATAAATATATATATATATATATATATATATGTTATTCTTTAGATTAATATATTCTTATCTATATTTACAGATAAGAATAGTGCTGAAATAACGAAGAATCTCTAATTAAAATTTCATCTAACAACATTAAAGCATGCCACGAACCAATGAAGCATTAGACCTATCAGAATTTCTGCGGACAAATCGTGAGTCAACACGAGGATAGTAAACGGAAAATGGCAGAAAATCTTTCAGTACCCTTGAAGTTAATACAGTGATCGCACACTTCACAAGAGAGGATGAAGAATGCATAAACCTTATTCGGGTACCCCAGGCCTCTGCAAGAACCTCATGTCTTGTGAAAAGAAATGTTAAAGAGTATCCTCGGTGCAACGCCTCTGGCATTACAACACAAACTGGTTTTAATACAGAAAAGCTGATAGGTACCTTCAAAATCAGGACTACTATGGTATAGCTGTAAGAAGGAAACAACATTCATTCCTTGGGGCTAAATTGGGAGAGCAAATTATTGACTTAGTCATTTCTTTTTTTTTTTGCATGGTGCAGAACTCAAATTCACATATGTTAAGTCCTAAAACTACACCGTGTGTTCATTTTCAGCAGGATTTGACGTCCCCTGGGGACTTTAGTGGCTTAATGGGGGTACAAATGCTGAAGTTGGTCATTTTTATGCCTCGTTCACTGTGCACTGACGGAGGACCATGAATACTCCACTGATTGTTTTTGTTTTTTTATTTATTTATTTATTTATTTTTATTTATATTTTATTTATTTTTTATTCATTTATTTATTTTTATTTATATTAATTTACATTTTTATTCTTTACCATTCATCGTTCTTTCCTTCGTTTTTACTTCGTTGGGTTCCTTATTTATGTACATATTTTTTTGTATATAAGATATATGTCCTAATGGTCGGGTATGTAGTTATTTTAAATTGATGAAAAAATAAAAAATAAAAATTATAAATAGGAAGTCACCAACAGTAAAGAAAAGATAACAATAAAAACAATGCCGCATATAGGTAGTGGTGACTACTGGAATATAAAATATTTAGATCCTAGCAGGCAAATTAGCCGCCAGATTAAGAGAATTCTTACACCTCCCAGCGGCTTAACCGCATGAAACTACACTTCCTTCTCCCATCACCCTTAATACAAAAACTGGAAAAGTAAAAACAAATGAACGTATAAAAAAACGGGAGATAAAAAAAAGAAATAACACTCAAAAGGAAATTAAAATCACTACCAATAAAAGATATACAACCGTAAAACAATCTAAGAGTATGGGAAATTTTAAATTAAGGGCAATAAATAATCGCCAAGCTAAAAAAAAAAACATCTAACACCTCCTTACAAATGAGGGCTTAAACATGTGAAACCACATCCCCCCTTCCCCAGCACACCTCTGAAAAAAAACCCCTACTCCTCGGAGTCACAAAGCATGCACGCCAATTTTCGCTGGAATGTAGATCGCATCTAAATATCTTTCAAAAACCAATGTTATCTTGACACCTGTTTCAATATCAATTCTTTTTTGGCATGATTAAATGTTGTCTTTGCATTGGACCCCACTGAAACATGTATGCACACATGTAACCATTAATATTTGTATAATAAACAGAGTATATATATATATGTATATATATATATATAATTCCGTTGACACATCTGTTAAAATCAGTTAAGTTTATCAACACGAGGTATGGTCAGTATAAAGTGTCTGACTAGTTTGGAATACCGATGGCTGTATACGGAAGAACGTATACACCTCACTTTAAAAAGAAACGATTACGAAACTATGCAAAACAAATATAAAAAAACACTTTTATTGGTAGGTATGTAGATGAGACCCGTGACATGCTGTAAAATAAATATTCGCTATAAATTTCCTCGTTCGGGTGTAGTTTGCTGACCTAGCATAGTGTGAATCGCTATACGAGCTCAGAACTACAGTATATTAACACCGTTAGCGAACAAAAGAGGTTGGCAAAAAGAAATTGCGCCTCGGTACAAACCAATCAGCTCAGAAAACTATTTATATATCTCTCTTTATATACACACACACACATATATACATATATATATATATATATATATATATATATATATATATATATATATATATATATATGTGTGTGTGTGCGTGTGTGTATGTGTGTGTGATCTGATTATATACATGTGTATTATATATAGTACTGTATATTTTTTAAATGTCGTATTCCAAAGTTCTACTATATATATATATATATATATATATATATATATATATATATATATATATATATATATATATATATACTAGCAATGGGTGCACGGTAACTTTTTTTTAACTTTGACCCCTATTATGACCCCTTAATATTTATTGTTTTGGGCTCAAATCAAGTTATTAGGTTGGATCCATGTCCAAGAAACCTATATCCAAAATTTCATTTGTGTATACCCAAAATTGTCAGAGGAGTTTGGTAGAGTTCTTAAAGGTCAAATCGTTGAACTTCGACCCCTTGACAGCCAAATTTCTGCCCGAAAACGGATTATAAAGGTTTTCCCAAATCTCAGTACCCTATATCAAATTTCAAGTCTGTAGCCTTAAAATTTACATAGTTATTGCATAAGAAAATGTGCACACACAGACACACATACACGTCCACTTTTATAGATTAAACAAAAATATATACGTATACATAAAATATATGGAAACACTTTTGTGTTTAATGTAAACTTTTTACGCAAATATTATGAAAGTATAAATCATGTAGAATATCTGCATCAATATAATTGCACGTAATAGTTAACTAAAGACGATCATCCCATCAGAAAACCGAAATAGTGAATGAATTAAAATGAATGTTTAAAAGAATATGCAAATTAGCTAGATCTTTTGCTAGTGAATGCAATTCCACAACCCATACATAAGAACATTGTATTTTCTTTTGATATAAATAGAAAAGAGGGGTGCTAATATGAATATCCATACACACAAAAGAAAAACGAATTTATAGGAGTAAAGATAGATAGATAGATAAAACACGTTCACTTTTATAGATTAAACAAAAATATATACGTATACATGAATATATATGGAAACACTTTTGTGTTTAATGTAAAATTTTTACGCAAATATTATGCAAATGTAAATCATATAGAATATCTGCATGAATATAATTACACGTAATAGTTAACTCAGGATTATCATCTCATAAAAAAACCGAAAAAAACTAATAGGAAATTAATTAAAATGAATGTTTAAAAGAATATGCAAATTAACTAGATCTTTTGCTAGTGAATGCAATTTCACAACCCATATGTAAGACAATTGTATTTTCTTTTGATATAAATAGAAAAGAGGGTTTTTAATATGAATATCAATACACACAAAAGAAAAACGAATTCATTTGAGCACATATATATATATATATATATATATATATATATATATATATAAGTGTATTTTACGACCGGACATCCTCTCCCCCTGTTAGTATATATATATATATATATATATATATATATATACATATATATATATATATATATATATATATATATATGACTGCAAAAATGACTTACAAAGTTGCATTTTGCTAATTCCTGCCCTCTGATGAGAAGGAGAGTATTTCTTCGAAACTCTGCGGATTAAGGACTATCCACTTATCTTGTGCTTCCTTTTTTAAAATTAAATGTTTTAACTCTTTTTCAAGATGTTTTTTAACATGTTTTATTAATCATTTGTTCATATTATAAGCTCTATTTCCTTTTCGGTTTTATTGATCTTTTACATCTGGTTGAGATTACTTCACTTGTAAATATTAACTCTTTAATATTTATAATATATTTTAAGTTTACCATTTTGTTTACCTTGGTAAACTTATTGTAATTTTTATTTCTTTATATATATATATATATATATATATATATATATATATATATATATATATATATATATATGCGTGTGTGTGTGTTTGCGCACGCGCGTGTGTATATATACCTTTTATCCGCACAACAAAACCATTATTTGCGTTTAAAAGTCATTTTTGCAGTCATATATAAATTGCGAAATAAAAAAATCAGAATTTCATCATTATAGACAGTGTGACAGACAGACCAGACAGTTTATTTACGCTGTCTTTTCCGCTCTGAGGACAAATGTAACAATCACGCAATGATTAATCAACTTACACTCGCACACATACTCAAATTAACAAGATTAGTTTCCCCAAACTGCATAATTTGGAACAGGTTACCATGGAATTTCTTCCCTTCAGGCTACAATATTGTCGTCTTAAATTTCAATAACAAGAAATGCTTGCCATATGCCGTCTTGATAAGTAATCAAATATTCTTTGTTGAATTCGTCATTTAATAATATTTTTCGCCGTTCACCCGAGAATGAATCAGTTTGTAACAGAGCATAGACGATGGTATGCAAATGTATGCGAAATGCCGTCACCGGTAGAGAAAAAAAAACTTTAAAAAGGACGATCACGTAAGAAATGTCACAGCGATAACGAGAATTACCGCGTGGCGGGAGAATGAGGAAAAATATCGTTATTGCATTAAAAAGTGTGTTCGAGTTCATCTTTTTTTGGTCTTCTTCGCAATATAGATTGATACAACGTGTTGGGTTTCGTGTGTAAACGTGTGTACTCAAGAATATTATATTACACGATTATTACTACCAAATAAATAAATAATTAAAAAGAAAAATGCGAAAACATACTGAAATGAAAATAATCTTACTATTTATTTGCCTCCCTACGAGGGCAGAGTAAGACTCATATTCGCTTTTTATATGGAGAACAAGCTTTTCAACGATCCGGTATCTGGATTGGTGCAAACATAAAAAATGGCCTCAATGTGAAAAATAAAAATTCTTCATAAACCGAGAGTAAAAATATGGGCACATACTACACGTTGATTCTGAATTAAAAAAAAGTACATAATTCGTAAGTAGCATGAAATAATATTACAAGGGTGAAATATTGGTGGGATAAACAAATTATTATATTTATTGTTTAGTTAAAAATACCAGGAAATAAAATTTAAGTCGAGGTAAACTTGCTGAACAGAAGAAAAGATTTACTAAACTGTCACAACGGATGTGATCAGATGTGACTTCACATGGCGTAAAAGTCAAGGGGTTTGAGAGAGGGACTTTAAGATTTCGTATGAAGCAAAACACGTGTAAATGTGTTTTAAAATTCACAAAGATATAGTAGAACAATAATTATTGGCGTATCTCTGTCACCTCCAACCTCTATTGCTCAGTGATTTGGAAACAAAGATGAATTGAAAACGATCTCCAATGTCTTTAAATGTCTTATTCCTTTTTGAAACGTGTATAATCTTATTTGCAGGCGACGTTCATCAAGTTAAAAGTACACGTAGAAGAACAAACAGTTAAGAAGAACTTGGGGGAGAACTTGGATGCCTACTAGACACTATCCTCGAGTGTCTAAGGTATCTCTGTACAGGGGTTTGTCAGAACAATCTGGCATGAGGATACTTTTCCATAGAAATAAACCCTGACCAAATATTCAAAATCACATAGTATTCGCAGCCCAAATTAGATCTCATCTCTACGGCTACCCCACAGCTTCTCCAAGGAATGGTGCACCTTCTCCAAGTGATATTACCTCAAGTAATAGCACGAAGCTGGATACTCCACCAGACTAGATAAATTCTTGTCCTGGAATCCAGTAAGACCATTAAACCAACATGAAAGATATACTACAACGTATAAAAATGGTTAATTGGGGAGAGGAAAATTGTTCTAAATTTCTTTACTAACACAGTGCTTGAGAGATAAAGAACTTTAATGGAACATCCGAATATCTATGTATCTCATATTGACTTCAAGTGTTAGCCCCAGGGCGTGGGCCCCTTGATTTCTGAGAACTTCGTCTGAAATAAAATAAAACAACAAAAATTAAGACAACCTAGCAACCTATTCGCCCAAAAGAAGAGACAGAAGTATACTAAAAGGGAACTGAAGATAAGACTAGAAGGATGTCAACAACTTAAGAGAGCAGGTAGGTTTATGGAAGAACTGAACGAGAACTACATTGACAAGGATGCTTCAATACAATGGCTTAAACGTGACAAATTTCCATTTCACGGAGGACGATTATTTATAGCTGCACAAGACCAAGGCTTACTCACAAATGGATTTTAAAAAATTGGCTGGTCTACAAAAAACTGACCGATGCAGATTCTCTCACTCAGCTTTTGAAAGTCCAAGCCACCTAATGTCTGGATGCAAAGTCCTTCTAGCCGATGGTCATCACACTGCCCGCCACCACAAAGTATGTAGATACTTACATTAGAAGATCTGCAAAGAGATGCAACTAGAGAGGTCGTCGAACATCTGGGAACATGAACCACCACTGATAACATCAAACGGAAAAGTGACAGTGTTCTACAAGATAAAGTCATACAGGCGGGCAGATACATAAAAAATCAAAGCCATAAAACCAGACGTTATAACATGGAAAAGCCCGAAAGAACTGCACTCAGTATCGATGTCACAGTTCTAAAGGGCGTTTGCCTTAATAGAGATGAACGGGAAAATATCAGTACCTAAAAAATGATTTAAAAGCGGCATGGTCTCTGAAAGAAATAAACATTATACCGGCTGTGACGGGAGAAACTAGCCTAATAAAAAAGAACCTTCAGAAATACTTAGAAGAACTCCCTGGAAGACCAAGCTGTAAGGAAATACAGCCATAAAGGGATCAGTGTCTATTCTTAAAAGAGTCCTCGGATATAAATCTAAATTATAACAGACGCAAGTGTTAGCCCCCGGCAGGAGGCCCTAGATTTCTTCAAACTAACAAAAGTTAAGAAAGTGTGATTACACATTTTTATTCATGCAATATCTATAACACATTGTAATTTACCTTAAAACCAGCTTAAAAAATAACGACATTCTAAAATTTAGTTTTCTATTAATATTCATGTATGAGGGTCGTGCCAAAAGTAAAGTCTCCTTTATCTGCAAAAGTTAAATAGCTACGAAGACGGGAGTGGTACCATTAAAACGAACTATCTTTTGTACTCCATAATTAATTTTTCTACATAGTCACCACCATTCATAGTACATTTTAGAAAACGATAATATAGTTTGGTTTCAGCGCTCGAAGCGCGTTTTCGCATACGGTGGTCGTTCCAAAACTAAAGCTTCCTATTTCGTGTTTGCTCAGAAAGTTAAAGACCTACGAAGACGGGACTAATATTATTAAATCGAGTGACTGTTGTGCTCCAGAATTATTTTCTTCGTCGTCATCACTATTTTTGATTAACATTTGCTAGGGATTCAATGACTGTTCTTTGCTTCTCACACATGCCAGTGACAAGAGTTGCTTTCTAGGAGTCTTACACCATCAATATCTGCCATAGAGATATGAAACTTTCAAGCAATGCATCTTTAAGCTCAGCCACCATTACAATGTAATTTGCAATTCCCTCCGATCCATTCAGACGAAATGAATATAAGAAGCATTACTTGGAGCAAAGATAAATTATTAAAATGTCTTCCAGAAAGAGAATCTTTTGTTAGTGCTAAAACACTAACTATTAAGTTGGCATTAAATTTGGTACTCTTGCATAATTTGACCCGAATTCTCGTGAATTCCCGTCAAGCATGGATCGGGTGAGACCGGCAATTATCGGTGTCAGTGGAACGTCGTAACAGACGCAGACTAATGAAAAAAAAACACACCGGAAAAAATACAAATGCAAATAATCCAAAAAAAAATATATATATTGTAAAATAAAAATATATTTATTTCATTTTAGCATTTAATTTCTGTTCTTTTTTGCAAAATATTTATCAACAGAAAGTTTTTTTCTCCAAGAAAATATTTTTTTTCACCATGTAATAATTAGGTGTAAGTACAATTTTTTTGTTTTGTTTTTTTGTAACCGTACTTTTTTCTTGTTTTTTTTTGTTATTTTCAAGGTTTGTTGTTCAGTTAAGTTTTGTTGGCGATACTGTCCATTTGTACATCTCCAAGAGAAACCATCCTTTACACACGATCATTTTTTCAAGTAAACATTTGTGTTTAGAAATGTTGCACCTCATTTTTTGGTGACAGCAATTTCTTCTCCTGACAATATGAGATTGTCTGCATCGATGTTTTCATTTCTTTTTCTAACATGTATAGATTTATTTCTTTGCCTGTCATTTTTCTGTTTGTCGAGTGTGAAAATATGTTTGCCAGCTTTTCTTTTTTTGTTGTTGGTTTAGTCGCTTTCTTTCAATTCGAATGTCGTCTGCTTCCATTTAGATAGTGCTGTTTCATTGGCTAATCAAACTCCCAAAATTCAATTAAAAATAATAAATAAATAACTAATTAGAAAAATAAAAAGTCACCCCGCCCCCTTAATATCACCGTAAAAATTACTAAAAAACATAACAGAAAAAAAAATTAAATAAATAAAAAGTCGATTTAGCGTTTCAACATTTGCACAACGCTCGGCTGACACCGATGATTGCCGATCTCGCCCGATCCATGCTTGACGGGAATTCACGAGAATTCGGGTCAAATTATGCAAGAGTACCTGGAAAATAGAAAAATAATAATGCCTTAACAACAAAACTATTAAAAAGGATAGAAGTAATCACTAAACGTAGTCTTCTGCTCGCGATCTGATCATACGGACTTACATGGAAATAACAAAGCCGAACAGGGAGCAAACAAAAACACAATCGCTGGCACAGATTAAAAACCAACAATTAACAAATATCAAATAAATTATTATAAGAGAGCGTGGAAGCACGGCCCTCTGTAATAAATAAGGCCGAGGAACTATAGACAAGTAACCTGGTGACGTCATTGGATTTGGTCTATTGAATTCAGTCACGTGTCCTAAAAAACAACCGGAAGTAGATAACATATAAGGAGAAACCCGTTTTCAAGGATTTAGCAGAGAAGCGAAGAAACGAAAAAAAAATCAATAATTCAAATGTATAACAAATATGTTACTAGATAAAAATCAGTTACTCTTCTACCTACCTGGATAAGTTTTGTGTATTCTAATAAAATCTGAAGCTTTTATTCTGTTCGCAAAAGTCGAGCTGCTAAAGTAAACTGGAAATAGAAATAAAAACGCACGTATTAACAAAATATAGATAGAAATCCAGCGAATACGTGTCAGGTGACAAGTTTTGGGTGGATTTCAATCGGTATATTGTTCATTTTCGAATTTTGAACAATTTCTGACAGTCCCAAGAGTGTATGTTTTCGTCATCTGTAAAATTTGCATACTTACAATTAAAAATAACATTTATTTGTTAAATATATAACAAATATATGTTACTTTTTAATGCATGTATGTTTAAATCAAAACGGACAACAATAATTTTCCAAACCAAATTGAACTACGAAATTTCAAAAGTCAAAACGACTGAACACCAATCTGTGGCGTCCCTTGGCAAAACTTTCTTAAATACATTCGATTAGCGACAACCACTATATAAAAATTTTCCCCACTCTCTATTTGTGCCTATATTTAAACGCCAATTCCACGAACAAAGCTTCTTTCCCAGAACTGCCCTTTTTTGCTGTTTTGGGGGATAGCGGTTGGAGTTTTGTTGATAGTGCGTTGTTGGTTGACTATATTTTTTTACAATGTGTAGGAATAAGAGACTAGACGCAGATTAACCAGCCCAGAAGTGGCAACAATACTCCATGCACAAGTGAACAGTTGCGTTGCAGAGGTACAGGATATTTTCAGGCGTGATTAACTTTCTAGCACGGAAGTGAGAGCCCACTTTCTTGGCAGCAACGTTGGAAAAGTCATCAATTTATTTGTTCCAGTTCATAGTGTCCGTGAGCCGAGGAGTTTGAATGAAGAGCTTTCAGGTAGTGTATCATTAGCCTTGCCCCTCAGTGGTCGAGGTTTCTTGTCATTATTAAAGGAAAGAAGCTTAGTTTTGGCACTATTGAATATTACCATCGACGTATGTCCCTATTCCACTACAGATTAATGGGATTCCTCTAAAAATTCAACTATTTCCTTAAATGTGTGTTAATTAATTTTTCCTTCGTGTTTGTTAAAGAACGTGCAGTCATCAAAAATATACCTATATTTTGATTAATATTAAACTATATCCAAGAAAAATCATCTGTAAATGTTATCCCATTTTTACGCAATGATTTTGTTTGGTAAATATCATCAAGTCACAGATTGAATGTGGTATTTTGGTGAGATTGTCTAGCTTAGGGTACGCTCAACAGTTTTGGACAAAATTGGATGGTGACCGCCCCCCCCCCAAATAAAAAAGCTCTAAAGAAAATGGAATCTTTTTTATTCGTGTTTTTGTTGAATGTACATTTCTTGTATTTCCTGCAATTATTAAAGGAAAAAAAAACTTAGTCTTCGCAACATCGAATGTGTATACGTTAAGACAATTCTATGTATTTACGCACAATAAAATCCACCACTCATTAATTAAAAGATGTGATCGCTTTATTTTTTTGAAAGAATATTCAACTGAGAATTATTTTTACGGTTAAAAATAAGAGACTGACTTGGAACGATTTAAATTATGATGAGCAATAACTCAACAACTATTAAAACTTTCGCTGTATTTGTTTAAAATTAAATATCTTACTAATAATATTATGTCAAAAAAAGAAAAAAAATATGTATTAACAAAGAAATATGAATTAATTTTTACACATACACATTTTTTGTTTACAACATAACCATATAAACTTAAGAATAAATAATAGTATTAGGTTGTTGCATAAATTCCCGCCGTTTTTTTTTAATCAAAGAATTCTAACAGCAAAAGTAAGTTCGTGTGGGATCTAGGCTTCAAGTTTCTGTGTGAATCCCATCGACTGAAAGTGGCGTAAATTGTCCCAAATCACATTTCATCTTTTCACCCAATTCTCTACATTTCTGACGGCTATCTTCCTTTAAAAGAACCCTGAGTTGGTCTATTTTGATTGGTCTTCCGAAACGAGGAGTGCCAATTAGGACAAAATTAGTGTGTTTGAATCTAGTAAACCAATCTAGTACAGTTCTCTAGACAGCTATAGCGTTTTCTCCATATACAGCAAAAATATCCTTGGTCACTTCACTCGCTTTTTTTGACCTCGATTAAAGGCGAAAAGAAGGAGGTGTCGAAAATGTGAGTTTTTTTTAATCTACATGACAATCCATTTGACGTTTCTGTAAAACAAGAATACATTACATGAGCAAAAAATGATAAGCATTCTCTTGTAGTACAGAATAGGTGCCAAATATCAAATCATGTTTTAGAACAAAACTTTTCTATGAAACAGCGGGGACTTATGCAAAAACCTGGTGTATATATATATATATATATATATATATATATATATATATATATATATATATATATATATATCCAACATGTGGTATTCCTGTCGTTGAATACTCTCTCTCTTGCTGTTTACTATGAATGCATGCTGACATAGCATTAATAGGTACTTAAATACCTTCCATTTATTTGTTAACTGCCGGAGATAACATGTTAGCCTATGAATGATGATGCCTTCCTAAGTAGGTTCGAATATCTCGACTAACAGTAATTATCACCAACTACACTGATGGTTGTGTAAGCATATAGCTCTAATTCCTGTAGATATAAATGTAATTGTTAATATTTATTTTAATAAATTGTGATACATAGTAATCCACATAATGTATTGTTTCGTTGTGTCACAGCTCATCAGTGTGCCTAAACTAGCACCCATCTCAATACAGGAACTGTCGGCAGTTAATACTCCCGGCCCATAGGATTGGTGCCCGCGAACAACCTCATTAAATATCTATTTATATAGACACCTGCTCAAGGCTTTTACTGTTCTCGATATGCTTGTTTATTTACAAACCGAAAACTTCGTATTAATGCTTAGTAAGCAGCGGGGGAAAATATTTTACGACAGTGTCTGCCCAAAAAGGTCTGGGAATTGTGATGATTTCTGAAAGGATTAAACACTAGTGTCCGTAAGTATTAAATAATTAGTATATTAAATAATTATGTTGGCCCTTTTAAGAAACTCGTTTCTTATCGGTGAGCGATTTACAGTCTACATCTGCAGATCATCTAATGATTAGATCACTCTGACAGATGTTAAAAACATTTACAAATAAATGTTTAAATTTCAACAATGTTTCTCGCAGTTAACAGTTGCTTCGTTTCCGGGTCCAAATCTCTTGAGCGTTGTTAATCGTGACACCCTTCACTGATGATTCTCGAAAGGATGAAACACTAGTGTCTGTAGGTATTTAATTATTATTATAGTAAATAATAATAATATATATATGTGTGTGTGTGTGTGTGTGTATGTGTGTGTGTGCGTGTGTGTGCGTGTGTGTGTTGATCCTCAATATTTCACAAACCATTAGTTACAATGATAGTTACCAGAATAGTAAGAAATGATCTTGTGGACCAAGTTCTCTAGATAATTAGAATGGGTGTTCAGACTAAAAGGCTTTCGGTGCAGAAGGTTTCACTAATCTCTCGCTCTGTTTTATCCCCCTATCTCGCTATGTCAATCACTCTCCTAATCTTTCGCATTGTTTATCTCTCTTATTCTCTCTTCATGACCGGCTTACGATCCCCTTTTAACTCTACGTCGGCCGCATTCACAAAAGCCGCATTTAATAAGCTACTCGTAATATTTAATTAATCACTATTGTGATTCAAATCGTTTCCGAAGCGCCCGTTCGCTGATTAGACGACAGCTCGTCGCCAAACATGCTAGGCGTTTCCAAAAAAAAAAAAAAAAAAAAAAAAAGAGAGAGAGGGAGTAATAGCGAGAGAGAATAACACGGTTGATTACTTCGTGGGGAGTTGATGATTTTTTATGTGTGTGTTGGGGGGGGGGAGCAACAAACAAGCAAAAAGAAAATAAATACCCAACTAAAAAGCTACTAATTGATTAGTTAGAGCGATTGTTTTCGGCTCTCAATACGCGTCAGCTTCCATGAAATTTTCTAGATTTGTCGCATATAAATGAATCGGTTTGAAACGAATAACAATAATAACAACGGAATTGATATTCTGAAACGCGTGTGTTCAATCCTGCCGTTTAAGAATGAAAACGTTGTTTAAAACGTGACAGGCCGTCGAACAAATCGACCGACTCTCCAAGCTTCTTATATATGTGCATAGACGCCTCATCAAGACTAAACTTGGTTCCTTCAATAACTACAAACACCTCTTCTACCAGCAATAGCAATGGCCAAAGACTTTTTATCTGAAAGTACATATTTTAAACTCCACAGCCTAACGTTCACAGGAAACATGAGTTGGAAAAATTACATTGAGAGCATGGCAAGGACCGCTGCGAAAAAGGTAGGTTCCCTTTACCGTGCTAGAAAGCTACTAAAGCCCGTACCTGTACCTCTATAAGGCCACCATTCGCCCATGTATGGAGCATTGTTGCCATATTTGGGCTGGTTCATCTGCTACTAGTCTCTGTCTCCTAGATAAGGTTCAAAAGAGAGTCGCCAACCTGATAGGTTCTGAACTGTTATCTAAGCTTCGTCCTCTGTCCCATCGACGAAATGCAGCATCCATCTGTCTGTTCTACAAGTACTTCAACGTTGAATGTTCCGACAAACTGTAAGCACTTGTACTCCCTCGACGTAAATACCCCCGACAAACCCGACAAGCAGCAAAATCCCCCACCTTCACAATTGAGATCGCTAAATGTAAGAGCGCCTTCTACTCCAGTAATTTGTTCCCCTGAACCGTTAGACTTTGGAATTCCCTTTCGTGTTCCTGCTTCCCCAACTGTACTGGCATGCAGAAGTTCAAGTGTATCGTGAACCGAAATATTGCTGCCCAACTCCCCACATAGTACCCCTGTAGCTTATGCCCCTGGTAGTAGCCCCCTACATCCAAGTGGCTATGTGCCTTTTTGGGGGGTGAAAATGTAGAAAAAAAATTAAGATAGTCACGTGCACACCTTTACATATTAACAGTAACAGATACAGTCGTAAATTAATTAACCGATCATTATGATTTCTACTAAGTATGAGTGTGACTGCGATGCCTCTGTTCAGACTCAAGAAACAATGGACATCCTTATAAGGGTAGCTTCGCGTGTAATTGCGAGGCATGGGTTTCAAAATTACCAACCGCATCTCTACTGTATCAGCACCGCT
This sequence comes from Euprymna scolopes, assembly GCF_053919585.1. NCBI lineage: Eukaryota > Metazoa > Mollusca > Cephalopoda > Sepiida > Sepiolidae > Euprymna > Euprymna scolopes. The sequence goes on from NC_136501.1 coordinate 59,313,923, forward strand.
TGGTTCAAATCGCAAGAAAAGGCCAAAGGCAGACTGGCAAAAATGTCGAGATAAGCGGAAAACACACGAAGAACACGGAATTTCCAAACGGTTACCCATGTTAGTTCTGACCAAGCTCAACGTTGCATACCGTCGGTGATTTAACGGTAACCGGCGTGTCAACATTGTTATCTCCTGTGGCTATTGTGGGCTATTTGTTGTTTGATTTATTCTTAAGGCAAATAGGCCAATAAGGGAGTAGAAACCCTTTGTGTAATTTCAGATATCTTACATATCTTGTGAAAGGTTAATAATTAAGCGTCAATTAAATAATATTATTTAACAAATTAATAAATATTCGCCAAATTTTAATGTCTTTTTAGTATTTTATAGTCTCCGTGAGTGTGGGGTGGTGTAATATAGACAATAAAGCATATTGAAAATTCTAATATGTCAGCTTTATTTTTCATGCGGCAGGGAAATCTAGTATGGTTGAACAAGCATGATCATAATATAAAATGCAGTCTTCTCTCGCCAGCGAAGATGACGTTAGGCGTTAGATTTTTTGCAGTTTTTCAGGAAGGTGTAGCCATCTTCCTACATCTGGTATTCCCAAACGACACACACACACACACACACACACACACACACACACACACACACACACACACACACACACACACAAACATACACATATATATATATATATATATATATATATATATATATATATATATATATATATATGATACAGCGAAACAGTAGTGTATATGGATGACTATAATACTCCTTATCGTGAGTTGAACATATTATGAAGTGATACACGATATACCATTGGCGTATTAAGCGATGCTCTTTATGAAACAAATCGAGCTTAGGTATTCGAACGATGTCAACATATCATTATTTAACTGCCCACACAGCATCCGCTGATTGGCGTAATGGTTCAAAGCCTTGACTGTCGTATGGGCGGTCGGGTTTCGATCCTGGCATGAGGTAGTTGCCTGTCTAGCCGCGCTGATGATGTGATACAGCGAAACAGTACTGCATGTGGTTGACTCTCTCTCTCTCTCTCTCTCTCTATATATATATATATATATATATATATATATATATATATACCTGTGTATATGTATGACGTTTCTGAATTTTTGAGATAAGGATTGGTTATTTGTATTCATCAGACTCTTGAGTGTGATTTTTCGCAACGTTTCGGTCGATATAATCTCGGACCTTCTTCACGTGTAACTTGTTGAACTCGGGATTGTTTTTTCTTTTTTTTACATGGGGTTACCACTTATCAAGGCCCGAAGGCCACTAAGGGATAAGGGTTATTGCGTGTACAGTAATCAATGAGATAATATTGTAGTAATCATTAGTATTGAGGGTTTTGATAGAGTGTCTTACTTAAGGGGGCGGTTTGTCAATGAGCTTGTTTATGTTGGACATGAAGACGTCCAAGTTGTAGTCAGGTGGGAAACAGGCAAGAGGCAGAGAGTTCCACTGGCGTGCAGTTCTAAGAAAGAAGCTTCGCTCATGGAATCTACGTTTGGATTTAGGCACAGATAAAGAGTGGGGAAAATTATTAACAGTAGTTTCAGCCAGACGGGTGTTTCTCGTGAAAGATTGGCGAGGGGGAGGACGAAGGATTGGAGCTCAGACGAGCGCCTGCCATGGAAATAACGATAAAACAAAGACCGGCTCGCTACGTCTCTCCTGTGGGAAGAGGTTGCAGGGAAGAGAAAAGGGCATACCCCACTAAACCACGAAGTCTATTTTGTACTCTGTCAAGGCAGGATAGGCTGTTTTTAGCAGCTCCTGCCCAGATGTGGCAGCAGTACTCCATCCTTGGACGTAATTGGCTTTTATACAGATAGAGAATTGCATCAGTAGTGAGGTATCTTCTGGAGCGGTAGAAGGATCCCACCATTTTCCCAGCGTTCCTGGCAACAGATTTGATGTACGTGTTCCATTTAAGATCAGGAGTAATGGTCACACCCAGAAGCTTGTCAAAACATGGAGCTTCCCCAAGACGAGAGCCATCCATATCAATTGATGCCAGATGGGGATCAGAGCGTTGATGATGTAAAGATAGAAGCTTTGTTTTGGATGAATTAAAAGTGACCAGCCACCTGTTCCCCCATTGTACCACGTGCTCAAGATCAGAGGAGAGAGAATTAGAGAGAACTTTGTCATTTACGGCCTTTGATGTGTTGCCATAGATTGTCGTGTTATCAGATGTCAACAAATGATTTAAGTATATGTTTTGGGAGATCATTGATGTAGATCAGGAAGAGAGTTGGGCCCAGGATGGACCCCTGGGGGACTCCAGCATTAATACTGTGGGCCCATCAACCACTACTCTTATGAACCTATCAGACAGAAATGATTTAATGATTGAGAAAACATTTTCAGTAATACCGTAGCTGGAAATCTTGTGAAGTAGGCCCTTATGCCATACCTTATTGTTTCTGTAGAACACTGGAATTTGGACGGAATTTCGAGCGGAACCCTTTAATTATTCACGGAGGTAGCGTGCTTTTGTTGCGTCAGCCATGCCTGGATAGACTGTGTGTCTGTATATATATATATATATATATATATATATATATATATATATATATATATATATATATATATATATATTTAGATATAAATATTTTTTCTTTTTCTTTTTTACTCAAAGCTTCTTTAGATTTAAATTTTAGATATGTATGGCTAAGTTTTCTCATCTATTTGCCTGTCTGGTACGAAAGGTACTTAAGCTTTTATACATTTTTATACTCATAGCATTTATATGCTAGTTAACATGTCTCAGAATTGATCGTGTAATCTTATTATTATTAAATTTACTTATATATATATCATTAATATTTTATTTTTAATTTTATTATATATATATATGTATATGCATATATGTATATATATACATATATATATAAATACATATATATATATATATATATATATATATATATATATATATATATATATATATATATATATATATACAGGGTGTTCCAAAAGAAACAGTGCAGTAGGAATATGCTAATAACCCAAAGAAACAAAACTCACAGAAACATACTATTTATTGCAAATACTCACAAATCCAATACCTTATCAACTAAAGTACGATTGAGGATTGACTCGTGCAGTAAGATATGATCTGCAATAACTGTTGAAAGTGTGCGCCATTCACCTGCAGACATGAACGAGCGCGACGCTGCAGGTTTTGAAAAACACACTCAAGTTCATCAGGTTTGATGTTTTGAATAACACTTGTTATTCTCTGCCTCAGTTCATCCGTAGTTCGAGGATTGTCTGCATACACTGAGTCTTTCAATTTGCCTCACAAATAAAAGTCAGGAGGTGTTAAATCCGGTGATCGAGGTAGCCACAAACAAGGAGAGATCACACGATCCCCAAAGACATCACCAACTGCAGCCATACTGACACGAGCCGTATGTGCAGTTGCAAATATCCTTGTGTTCAGTGCACTGTTTCTTTTGGAACACCCTGTATGTATGTATGTATGTATATATATATATATATATATATATATATATATATATATATATATATATATATATATAGAGAGAGAGAGAGAGAGAGAGAGAGAGAGATAGATATTAGTATAAATAGACACCTAATTCTCTGTATGTTATTATTGGAAAAGAGGTATTTTCCATTGGCGAGCCATATATTTCACAACTGTCGTGTTTTTAAATCTCCGAAACAGGTACGTAGTAGGCAGCTAAGGATCCCCGTTTTCTATTAAAAATAAATTAGTGACGGTTTTCTTTTTTTTACCCTTATAATAGTTGAATTATCTTTTATAATTGTAGACTTTTGAGAAGTCGGCTAAAGCATGTGCTAAGTCTATTTATATTTAATAAAATTAGTTAAGGTTTGTTTTTCATCGTTATATAGTTGAATTCTATTTTGTAATTGTAAAAATTTTACACGTGGATTATGTAGGTGCAAAGACTGATTGGTCAAATTTTATTATATATATATATATATATGTATATATATATATATATATATATATATATATATATATATATACAGGGTGACACAAAAAAATAAAAAGAAGCTAAATGGAGGCCATCTAGAAGATATGCTGTAGAACGGAGAAAAGGGCCAAAGACCCTAGTGTTTTGATGTGATGTTTTGAATATAATAAACAAATTATGATAAAAAGTTTGATTTCATTCGGACCAAGCACTAAGAAACGGGGCCTAATTAGACTTGGGGGCCTGTTTTTTTTGGGTCACCCTGTATATATATATATGCATATATAAATATATATATATATATATATATATATATATATATACATTTTTATATTAAATAAGATGACTAAACCTTCCTAAGAACAATTTTATTGTTATTCTTTGATCTTACAGACATTAGTAGTTAATGCTTTCATATTTATCATTGTAGGAGCTGACAATTTTTACCTTTAACTATTTGTTAAACCATTACCTCCGTGCTATTGAACAATTGCCACGGGAATGAACCACTGTAAAACTAGAAATTTAGGCGCATTCGATATATATATATATAACTACTTAAATACTAGAATATTTCAATTAAACGTCAAATAAAAGTAAAATTATAGTTTTAGAAAATATTACAAGTGCGAATATTCTTTTTGCAGGAACTGTATATATATATATATATATATATATATATATATATATATATATATATATATATATATATATATATATATATAAACTTGCCCGTTTCGGACAACGGGCAAGTTATTCAACCTTACTCGTTTCAGGGCCAGATCGAAAACATTTCACTCACTTGTCAGGGAGCTGCTGTATGCTGACGATGTAGACTTCGTCGCACACACGGCAGAAGATATGCAGGTCATCATGGACCGCTTCTCCAGGGCGTGCACTGCCTTTGGCATCACAATTAGCCTGGAGAAAACCAAGGTAATGTTCACCCCAGCTCCAAACAGCCGCTACGAGGAACCGGTCATCTTTGTAAATGGAACGAAACTGTGCACCGTTGATGACTTTGTATATCTTGGCAGTACTATATCGAGCGACGGAACCCTCGATAAGGAAATCTTAGGAAGGATCAATAAGGCAAGTAAGGCCTTTGGTAATCTCTAAAAACGAGTGTGGGCAGACAGAGCCCTGACCTTCAAAACAAAGATAAAGGTATACGAGACTTGTGTACTACCTGTCCTCCTATATGCCTCGGAGACATAGACGACATATCGCTGTCATATCAAGGCTCTGGAAAGATTCCACCAGACATGCCTACGCAGGATATTTAATGTCACCAAACAAGCTCTCTTGTCCGATGAAGAGGTGCTCAAGAAGGCGAGCACATTCAGCATAGAGGCTCGAGTCTTTCGAAACCAGACTCGATGGGCGGGTCACGTAGTGAGAATGGAGGATTATAGGATACCTAAGCAATTGTTCTATGGGGAGCTTGAATGTGGCAAACGACCCAATCACAAACCTCGGAAAAGGTACAAAGATGTAGTTAAGGGAAACCTGCGGGCACTTGGCATAGAAATAACAAGGTGGGAAGAGATAGCTGAAGACCGGGAAAGTTGGAGGCGCTACGTCTACGCGGGATGTGAGAATTTTGAGGTTTGGAGAGTTGAGCACGCCACTATAAAGCGAGCTTTACGAAAGCGAGAGGATACAGAGGACTTTGATCTCGACCCCGCGTACTCGTGCGGGATATGCGGCAGGGTGTGCCTGTCAAAGGCAGGCCTCAAGAGTCATGGAACTACGCACGCGGGACATGAACTGGGAGCACGGGAGGGAGGGGGCGGTCACCAACAAGGTTATCCTGCAGAATATGCGGCAAACTGTGCAGGCCGGGTGGGGCTATGTGGAATCATATGCGGACTCACTCACACGCCATCGTATCGTGAGGGTTGGCCGTCTTCTGTAAAGAAGTGGCAGTCACCATATATAAATATATATATATATATATATGTATATGTGTATATATATGTATATATATATGTATATATATGTATGTGTATATATATGTATATATATGTATATATATATGCATATATATGTATATATATGTATATATATGTATATATATGTATATGTATATATATGTATATATATGTATATATATGTATTTATATGTATATGTATATATATGCATATATATATGTATATATATATGTATATATATGTGTGTATATATATATGTATATGTATATATATATGTATATATATGCATATATATGTGTATATATATATGTATATATATGTATATATATGTATGTATATATATGTATATATATATGTATATATATATGCATATATGTATATATTTGCTTATATTGTACATGTACACGTGTATATATATATATATATATGTGTGTGTGTGTACACACACACACACATAAACAGGATTATGCCGTATATATATGTATATATATATATATATATATATATATATATATATATATATACGGCATAATCCCGTTTACACAACTTTTGTCGTCAGATCACGGAAGACAAACAGCGTTCAGCCGGTTCAGTAATAAAATTCTAGGTTTATTTATACTCACTTATCTTGGCATTGTTTTCACTTAGTAGAAGTCCAGAATCCGGAAAGGTGCGGTGTGAGAATGCATAAACCTTTCCTAATAATTACGGTCACAACTACCTTTTCACTGGTGTCCATTGTTTCTTGAGACTGAACTCGGTATTGCGTACGCACACACACACACACATATATATACATATATATATATACATATATATATATATATATATATATATATATATATATATATATATGTATATATATATACACACACCAGCAGGGGAGAGCTGTACCCGGGTGTAAAATACGTTTAAATATAATATTTTAATCTGTCAAGATTTCGTATATATTATTATAGTATTGTAATTTCAAAATTAATTAACAAAAAGTATTCCTGTGCCATCAGCTGGAATCGAAAACGAAATTGCAGTATTCAAACCTGATGACGTAAACACTGCACCAACGTTACACGCACGTAAACCGATTAAAAATTAAAAAAAAAAATCAAGATGATTGTCTAGATGTGTAATGATTTTACGAGGGACGTGCAATAATGATGCCCCTTACCCACTTCCCATAGCAGTAGAGCAACGACACTTGGCACAGTTATTAGTATTTTTTACATAGGAACTACCCAGAGTTATGCATTTCTTCCATCGTTTGATGCAGCTCTGAAGACCGTTTGTGTAGAACACCTTAGGTTGGTCCTCCAACCATGACGTGACTTCAGAAATCAAGGCTGCATCATCTGGGAAACGCTTTCCTTTCAAAAACAACTTCATGGCTGGGAAGAGGTGAAATTCAGAGGGTGTAAGGTCAGGAGAGTAGGGAGGATGGGGGATGGTTTCATAACCACACGCCCGTGCTTCTAATCTGGCGACATGCGAGTTGTGGACCGGAGCGTTGTCCTGCAGGAAGAGGGTACCTTTGCTGATCTTGCCCCGCCTCTTGATGTTGATAGCTTCCCTTAATTTAATCAAAAGTGAAGCATAATAAGCTCCTGTAATTTTGGTACCCTTTGCCAAGTAATCTATTATTACTACTCCGTCCTGGTCCCAGAAGACTGTGAGCATGACCTTGCCAGCGGAGGGCTGCATCCTTGCCTTCTTTGGGGGTGGTGTATCCAAGTGATTCCACTGCATTGACTGTGGTTTGGTCTCTGGATAATAGTGATGGACCTAGGTTTCATCCTGTGCAATCAGTCTTTTGAAAAAATTTGACTCATCTTCTTGGCACATCTCTAAATTTATCCTCAAGCACACGACGCGTTCTCGTTTCTGGAATGGTGTGAGCAACCTGGGAATCCATCGGCAGAATCCTTATGCATATGCAAATGGTCATGAATGATAGTTTCCACAGACGCTGTACTAATCTTGACATCTTGGGCTATTTTGCGAATAGTAATGCGATGATCTTCCAAAATAGCAGTCTCAACTTGACGGACAGATGCCTCATCAATGGCAGAAGGGGGCGACCAGGTCTGGAAGATGTTTCCACAGACTTCCGGCCATGTTTGAATTCACGATGGCAGCGTTTTACAAGGTCATATGATGGGGCATTATCAGCATAAGTTTCTTTCATCAAAAGTCTCCTGTGGTGTACGTCCTTTCAAATACAAAAACCGGATCACTGCTAGACATTAAACAGGTTCCATTTCACACCTGACTCGGTTCAAACACCTGTAAAAGAGAAACCACAATTAGTTCAGAGCTGTAATTTGCCATATTATCCGTAACGATATAAATCATTGCACATGCAAAATTTCAGCTAGATCGGACAAGTGGAAGTGGGTCAGGGGCATTACTTATTGCACGCCCCTCGTATTAAATTTTGACACATTTTTGATCCCTTAAAAACAATTATTACCGGCTAAAGACCCATAAAATACTGTTTCGCTGTATCACAGCTCATCAGTGTGGCTATATAGGCAACTTCCTCAAGCCAGGATCGAAACCCGACCGCCCGTACGACAGTCAAGGCTTTGAACGATTACGCCAACAAGCAGCTGTGTGGGCAGTGAATTAACGATGTTTTGACATCGTCCGGATACCTAAGCTCGATTTGTTTACACATAGAGCATCGCTTAATACGCAATTGGTATCTCATGTATCACTTCCCAACATGCTCAACTACAGATAAAGAGCATTATAGTCATCCACATACAGTACTGTTTCGCTGTATCACAGCTCATCAGTGCGCCTTTACAGGTAACTACCTCAGGCCAGGATAGAGAGAGAGAGAGAGAGAGAGAGAGAGAAAGAAAGAGAGAGAGAGAGAGAGAGAGAGAGAGAGAGAGAGAGAGGGGCTTATATAATAAATCAGTTACAAAAATTATTTGTGTACTAATTACAGAGTCTGATATACCGCAGAGTGAACAAATACGACTGGATGAAAGAAAAGTATTTCGTAGAACACAACGCGTTTTCTTCAGTCGCCAATGCGATTGTAAAGTATCCTATTTACATGACGATAAATATCAATTGACGCACTCACGACTGAATCATCGGCCTCGTTTCACATCGGCAAGAGTAGCAACAACCAATGAAAAGCGGGTTCTACTTAATTGAAACGATGTGATACCGCCGTGATGCAATTTAGCAATGCGACCACCCAACTTATGCAAATGAAATTACACGTCTTTTGGGAATCGGCCGTTTTTCCGTGCGCCTGTTTGTGAGTTAATCAGTGTCACGTCGAGGCCGACAATTGCAGGCGAACCCCGCTCCGCGGCCTGTCACATCCAATCCCGGTGTCGATCGATCTACACCGTGACCTGACGATGACAGCCCGTCTTTTATTACTGTAGTTTTTCATTAGCTGTCGTTTTCGTAAATGGCTCCGGCAAATATAGAACTCATCATCGTGTCTGTCTCTTTATCTATATTTTTTTATTGTTATTTTCATTTCCTTTAGCAGTTATGGCTAGATATTGGCTTAACGTATATCTATCTATCTATCTATCTATCTATCTATCTATATATATATATATATATATATATATATATATACATATATATATATATATATATATAGATAGATAGATATAGATATATATATATATAATTCAGTGTTCCGGAGTTCTGCTCGTTCGAACACTCTAGATTGTCTAAATTATTCACCCAAATTCGGCATTTAATGGTTATGAATTCCCTTCATTCCCGTGGCAATTGTTTGGTTCACCTGTGGTAAAACCTAAGCAAAGGGAGCAAAAGATTGCATTGTAGTTGCTGTTCATGTCTCAGTAAACTGGTAATTGCTTAAGCATGAAACAGTATCGGTTTTAGTTCTTATATATATATATATATATATATATATATATATATATATATATATATATAAGAGCGAATAGTTAATAAACCATGTTAAAAACACCTTGAAAAAGAGTTAAAAACATATTTAATTTTAAAAGGAAACACTTGATAAGTGGATAGTCCTTAATCTGCGGAGTTTAGAAGAAATACTTTCCTTCTCATCAGAGCGTAAGATTTAGCAAAATGCGGGATCGGATTTTGCTTGCAAAAGTATCTGATGAAACTGCAAGTAAGTCAAAGATCTTACTTGATAACAAAATGTGAAGCAGAGGGAATACGGCGAAGAAAAATATGATTTCACGTGAATGGATAGTATGGAAAAGGTAAAGTATCCAATGACGGTAAAATCCAAAAATGCAAATCCAAGAAAGTTAGTTAAATTTCCATATATATGTATATATATATATATATATATATATATATATATATATATATATATATATATATATACACATAATGGACCTGAGGTAATTTCGTCAGCATCAGACAAAGCCAAACTCTTTGCCAAGAACTTAGCAGCTAATTCTACCCTTTGCGACCAAGGCCGCCAACCACCAATATTTCCTCTTGTGTCAGAAAACACGCTATGTTAAATACATATATCTGTACGTGATGTTGCCAAGCTTATCAAAAACCTTGATTCCAGTAAAGCAACCGGCCCTGACGGTATTCCAATTATAGTACTCAAAATACTTCAACCAGAACTAGCGCCCATATTTACAAAGCTGTTTAAACGTTGTCTTAAGGAGAAGTGCTTCCCATCACCCTGGAAAATCTAATCAGTATGCCCTGTATTTAAGAATTCAGGTGATCGCTCATCCCCCTCTCGATCCAGGCCAATAAATCTCCTGTGCGTCATGAGTAAGTTGCTGGAATCTGTGTTAAATAGAGAAGCAAAAAAAACCTTCTTAGTGACACACAATATGGTTTCCATTATGCTAGATCTACAGACGATGTGCTTACAGTTATATCTCATAGGATTAGCGAATCTCTCGACGGAGGAAACCTTTCTAGGGCAATTGCTCTTGAAATGTCATAGACCTTTGATATGGTATGGCATGAATGTTTACTTCACAAGATCTCTAGCTATGGTATAGCTGGAAATGTCCTCTCAATTATTAAATCATTTCTTTTTGACAGTTTCATAAGAGTAGTAGTTGATGGGTAAAACTCAGAAGCTCAAAGTATTAATGCTGGAGTCCCTCAGGGGTCCATCCTGGGCTCAACTCTTTTCCTGATCTACATTAATGATCTTCCAAATCACATCCTTGCATCATTTGTAAACATTTATGCTGATTACACTACCATCTATGGTAGCACATCTAAGTCAGCAAACGACCAAGTTCTCTCCGATTCTCTCTCCTCTGATCATGAGCACGTGGTACAATGGGGAAAGGAGTGGTTGGTTACTTTTAATACATCTAAAACCAAGCTTATCTCTTTACACCATCAAGGCTTTGATCCCCATCTGACATCAATTGAAATGGATGGCTCTCGTCTTCAGGAGGTCTCAAGTTTTGACAAACTTCAGGGCTTGACCTTTACTCCTGATCATAAATCTAACAGGTACATCAAACCTGTTGCCAAAGCCGCTGGAAAATTGGTGGGACTCTTCTATCGATCCAGTAGATATCTCACTGCTGATGCAATTTTCTATCTATATAAGAGCCAGATATGTCCAAGGATGGAGTACTGTTGCCACATCTGGGAAGGAGCTCCTAGAAATGACTTGCCCTGCCTTTATAGAGTTCAAAATAGACTTCGTAGCCTCGTAGGAGATATCCTTTTCTCTTCCCTGCAACCTCTATTCCAGAGAAGTGATTTTGCGAGCTTGTCTTTGCTGTATCGTTATTTTCATGGAAAGTGTTCGACTGAGATTCAGTCTATCCCCCCCTCGCCAAACTTTCACAAGAAACACTCGTCTAGCTGAAAACACTGTCAATAATTCCCCCCACTCGTTATCTGTGCCTAAACCTAAACGTAGATTCCATGAACAAAGCTTCTTTATTAGAACTGCACGCCTGTGGAATTGTCTTCCGTTTACCTGCTTTCCAGCTGACTACAATATGGTTGTCTTCAAGTCTAACGTTTTTTATGAGCCGTTCGACTTGTTAACAAATTTAGCGAATTTCCATTACTAACGATCACTATATTGTCCAATTTCTACTGTACACTCTTTAACCCTTATCCTCGAGTGGTCTCATGGCCTTGATAAGTGGTGATGCCGATGTATATATATATATATATATATATATATATATATATATATATATAGGTATATATATTACAATAGAACAACGACAGCAGGAAAAGTAATATGGTTAAGCTTTAACATGAATAAGTAAAGGACTAATTGTTAAAACTGGAAAAGAAGAGGACAAAATGTCTAGTAAAAAAATAATGAATTTATAACGTAAAATATCGTAGCATGAAGAATTGATTATATAATGTTATAAATTGAATTAAAATTTCTGAATTCTGCAATATTTTAAGTTATAAATTTATTATATTTTTACTTAGCCTATCATGTCCTTTTCTTTTCCAGTTTAAACAATTAGTCTCTGTTAAAGCTTAATCATATTTCTTTTCATGCTCGCATTTTTCTATTCTAATCCATGATTTTTTCATGCTTCCAGTAAATTCACTTATATTTCAGTCTTATGTTTTGCCCCATAAACATAACATACACATATGTAATAGCAATGTATGACACTAGTCTGCTTTCAATAAAAGCACCTAATTACCCTCATGCTTTCATTCTCTCTATTTTACTTGTTCACGAGAGCGGTGAATTGGTATCAACAGTAGTCGCTGAAGCGATGTGGTTGATAAAAGTGATAAAAAACGTCGTTCACTTCCTTACGAATTTTTCTTAGGATTTTTTTCTTTTTATATGGGTGTTACCACTTATCAAGGCCCAGAGGCCACTCGAGGATAAGGGTTAATAGGTATACATTAGTTATTGTGATTTTAGCATAGTAAATAGTGGGAATTTTGTAACTTGGATTACTTAGGGGGACGATTCAATTAGAACTTGTTCACATTTGACTTTTTCTTTTTTTTTTTTCATAGGTATCAACACATTATCAAGGCCAAGAGGCCACTCAAGGATAAGAGTTAAAGAGTGTACAGTAGAAATTTGACAATATAATAATCATTAGTAATGAAAATTTGTTAAATTTGATAACTTATATGGAACGGCTCATCAAGAACTTATTTACGTTAGACTTGAAGACAACCATATTGTAGTCAGCCGGAAAGCAGGAAAACGGAAGACAATTCCACAGGCGTGCAGTTCTAAGAAAGAAGCTTTGTTCATGGAATCTACGTTTAGGTTTAGGCACAGATAACGAGTGGGGGGAATTATTGATAGTGTTTACAGCTAGACGAGTGTTTCTTGTGAACGTTTGGCGAGGGGGGACCATAGATTGAAGCTCAGCCGAACACTTTCCATGAAAATAACGATACATCAGAGACAGACTCGCAACATCTCTTCTGTGAGATAGAAGTTGCAAGAAAGAGAAAAGGACATCTCCTACGAGGCTACGAAGTCTATTTTGAACTCTATCAAGGCAGGACAACACCAGTAAAGGTTATCTATAAACTGTAATAGTTGTTTCAAATTAGGTAAAAAAAATGAGTGAACGGTGAAGCTCCTAAGCAGTTTAAATGAGTAAAACTGCCACATATATACATATTCAAAAATGTATCCCAAACGTTTCATTTTGAAATGGTTGGGATAAATGTTTGAAAATGTATATATGTGTTTGTATATATAAATGTGTTTAATATATGTAAAAAAAAAGTCCGCCCACCTAACTTGTAACAAACTACCACGTGACGAGGAAAAATGTATATATATACGTAAATTTAAAAACAATTTCTACATTTATTTCTACAATATGCCTGAGGATTATAGAAGTACTTCTGTCGAAAGCGCTCGCGATTATGGATCCAACATATACAATTTCGAGAAGAACACAAAAAGGACTATTCGGAGATTGGAGAAGATAAAAAGGAAAATTATAAAACGGAATCATTCCGTGCTATTCAATGGTATTTATCTAAATGAGAAAATGCTGCCTACACAATACACAATATACAATATATATATATATATATATATATATATATATATATATATATATATATATATATATATATATATATATATATAGAGAGAGAGAGAGAGAGAGATTTTTTAATATCTCATTGAAATTCTTAACTACTTATTTCAATAATTAATCATCTCATTTTATTTTATTGGTTTTAAACGTTAATCTATATATATTTGCGTTTATATTTATATGATTATACATCAACTTAAATATTAAAAACATTAATAATCAATTTGAATGTAAAAAACGTTAATAAGGGGTTTGCACCGGTATTAGACTTATTCTTCTAAAATCCGTTTTCCTTAAATAACCATGAAAAGTAGAGCCGGATGTTTTAATGCTAACTAAAAAAGCATAACTATAAAGGTATATTGGGAGATCCCACATCAATTTGTATAATGTGATAACTTATTTTATCTGGTTAGCCCTTTTACCCTTGGCAATGATATAATCCTATAGATTGGTTTTAATATAAAACAGTAATTTTTTGACTGATACTTTCGTAGATATTCTTGGCCTGATGATGTGATTTTCCCTAGCAGGGTGGTCACTGAAACACACACACACACACACACACACACACACACACACACACACACACACACACATATATATATATATATATATATATATATATATATATAAGTGAAAGTGTCTGTGTGTCTGTCTGTGTACATTTCCCTACACAATAACTCTATCAATTTTCAGTCTACAGACTCGAAATTTGATATACAGGGTAATGAGATTTGAAAAAATCTTTGCAATCCGTTTTCGGCCAGAATTTTCGCTATTAACGGGTCCAAGTTCAACGATTTGACTTTTAAGAACTCTACCAAACTCCTCCGCCAATATTTGGTCTAAACACTTGAAATGTTAGATATAGGTTCTTAGGACATGGATTTAAGTTAATAACTTGATTTGAGCCAAAAAGAACAAGTGTTAAGGGGTCATAATAGGGGTTAAAAGTTTAAAAAATTACCTCCGCGGTCGCTCCCAAATTACTCAGACAAGTTCTGGTCTAAACATTTGAAATTTTACATAAAGGGTATTCAGAGATAGGGCAAGCTTTGAATTAGTTTGAGTCGAAAATTTTAGTCTCCAATATATAAATGTATGTATGCATGTTTGCATCTCTGCCTAAAACTTTCGACGGAGGCGACAAATTTTCACAAGCTCAGTATCGTTTTGAAGCGCGACCCTTCAGAAAACAAATATCAAAAGATTGACTAAAAACATTAATTTCGTCACCTTCAAATGGGCACTTTTCTATAAGGAGGGGTCGCTTTTTTCACCGATATTTTCGAAAGTCATTCCCTCTTTTCGATTGTCTAGCCTTAATTTAAACCTACGTCACTTCCGGTTTGGCGGTGCTCGTAACAGCAAAGACGTCACGTTTTTCCCCCGTTCTTTTCCTCCTTCGCGGTACGGGTTCGAGCCTGCCTTCCTACAACCACTTTTTTTTTTTTTGCTCAACACACACCTCAAGACACCAGGTCAACGCCGGGCACCCATGCTAGTGTTGTCAAAATTGGGGATAAATTTACAAAAAAATTCATATCTGCTATCTCTTCCAAATAACTCAGCAATTTTTGGTCTAAACATTTGAAATTTTACATAAAGTGTATTCAGGCGCAGGACAAGTTTTTATTCGTTTTTTTTCCCCGAAAATTTGGCTGCCAAGGGATTAAAGTGCAAAATATTTTACTTTTGCGGTCTTTGGAAAAATTTCAGCCAATTTTTGGTCTAAACATTTAAAATTTTACATAAAGGGTATTCAGACATGCAGCAAGCTTTTTAATAAATTTTTGGTCGATAATTTGTCTGCCAAGAGGTCAAAGTTTAAAGAGTTAAGCTTTGCAGACTCTTGTAAACTCGTCCGCCATTTTTTGGTGTAAACACTTGAAATTTTAAATGTACGGGACCTGGACATGAGTCAAACTTTTTAATATATATATATATATATATATATATATATATATATATGCACATAAAGTTGTGAACAGTATAACGGTCCCGAACAAAGCCGGGTTTAAATGCTAGTATATATATATATATATATCTGATCTTGAGCACGTAGTACAATGGGGTAAAGAATGGCTGGCTACTTTTAATGCATCTAAAACCAAGCTTCTCTCTTTACATCATCAACATTCTGATCCACATCTGAAATCAATTGAAATGAATGGCTCTCGTCTTCAGGAGGCCTCAAGTTTTGACAAACTTCTTGGCTTGACCATTACTCCTGATCTGTAATGGAACACGTACATCAAATCTGTTGCCAAGGCCGCTGGAAAAATGGTGGGATCTTTCTATCGATCCGGTAGATATCTCACTGCTGATGCTATACTCTATCTATATAAGAGCCATGTACGTCCAAGGATGGAATACTGTTGCCACATCTGGGCAGGAGCTGCTAGAAAGGACTTGGCCTGCCTTGATAGAGTTCAAAATAGACTTCGTAGCCTCGTAGGAGATGTCCTTTTCTCTTCCTTACAACCTTTATTTCACAGAAGAGATGTTGCGAGTTTGTCTTTGATGTATCGTTATTTTCATGGAAAGTGTTCGGCTGAGCTTCAATCTATGGTCCCCCCTCGCCAAACGTTCACAAGAAACACTCGTCTAGCTGTAAACATTATCAATAATTCCCCCACTCTTTATCTGTGCCTAAACCTAAACGTAGATTCCATGAACAAAGCTTTTTTTCTTAGAACTGCACGCCTGTGGAATTGTCTTCCGTTTTCCTGCTTTCCGGCTGACTACAATATGGTTGTCTTCAAGTCTAACGTAAATAAGTTCTTGATGAGCCGTTCCATATAAGTTATCAACTTTACCAAATTTTCATTACTAATGATTACTATAATGTCCAATTTCTACTGTACACTCTTTAACCCTTGTCCTTGAGTGACCTCTTTGCCTTGATAATGTAGACCCAAAATTGTCGGAGGAGTTTGGTAGAGTTCTCAAAGGTCAAATCGTTGAACTATGGCCCCCTTAATCGCCAAATTTCTGGCCCAAAACCGTCATATCGATTTTCCCAAATCTCAGTTACATGTATATCAAATTTACAGTCTGTAGACTAAAAATTGACGGAGTTATTGCGTAGGGAAATGTACACAGACACACAGATACCCAGACACGTTAACTTATATATATATATATATATATATATATATATATATATATATATATATATATATATATAATAGCTATAGTTCACCTAAATATGGTATTTGTATACATTTCTCTTAAGTCAACACATTCATTTTTTTTTTTTACTATTGTCTTTAATGTTTTGGAATATCGGTCCTCAACACAGACTCCGCAACGTAATTGTAAATCTCATAGTCAATACATATTTAGTTTAAAACATCTCTGTTTAGTTTCTGACTTTTTAGATAATAGACGATTACTTACATATTATTTGAATTATTCGGACTAAGTTCCTCACATGTTATTCGTATGTCTCAGTCAATATAACCGTCAATTTTATGAAGTGTATCTTGCCGAACTCGTGAATCTTGGCGAATCTCGAATGAAGCCCTTTGTTTAATCCATGTGCTCGTTCCATCAGTCATGTCCATTGTAATTCACAATTGTATTTAGAGTGCTAATAGCACGGAGGATTGAAAACTCACCCTGCAGAAGAGTGTAACTTGCACTTAAATTTTACCAAGTAATTCATCCACTATATCATGAAATTTATGTTCTGGAATGCGAGAGAACTAAGCCTTGTAACTCAAGTACCAAGTTTCTAAAAACACCTCTGATCCCACAAAGGTAGAATAATTTGTAATAGAGCTGATTAATGAATCAGCAATTCATTATCCCTCAGTAGGACTACTCTTTATTTCGGTTTCATAATTAACATTTTTTAATATTTATATATATATATATATATATATATATATATATATATATATATATATATATATATATATACTATAGACACTAGTGTTTCATCCTTTGAGGACTCATCAGTTCATGGAGTGACAATTACCGCCGGTCTCTCTCTCTTTTTCTCTCTCACTCTGTCTGTCCGCCTCTCTCTTCCCCTCTTTCTCTTTCTCTTTCTCTCTCTCTCTCTCTCTCTCTCTCTCTCTCTCTCTCTCTATATATATATATATATATATATATATATATATATATGACAGCCTCTGTTCAGCAACCTTAGAAAAATGTATCTTTATTTTACAAAATACATAGAGAGATGGTATATAAATATAATCAAAGAGAATGTATGTTTTTTATCACTACGATGCTGTACCCATATATTTCACACGGTTTAATTCTATATTAAAAATATTTGTACACAAAATATATTATCACTTAATTGTGACATATGTTTTTTTTATAATTAAAATTGGCCCAGCCGTTTCGGAGTCCATGGGATACGAACTAACAAACACAGAGACACGCGCAGACAAAGAAATCTTGTTTATATATTAGGTCGGTGCAAAAATAATGTCGTTTTTTATCAGACATACGTACGTAAAAAAACGGCATTACTTTTGCACCAACCTAATAATAGTATATATGTGTCTGTGTGTGTGCGTGCGTGTATTGCGGCCTTGAGAACCGTTAATAATCAAGCCAAACGCATCAGTATAATTAAACAAAAGTGTATTAACAAATGTATGTTAAAGAAAGTAAGCGTCGTATTCCTTGGCCATAACTGCTATAAATAACTGCCAACAAAATAGATAGTTATATCTACGCAATAACACTACCGTTTTTTAGCCTTTTTTCGTATGGAGTTAATAGCCACTTACCCTTTTCTTGAATTAGATTTTCATGGATTCGTTATTTTTTCAATTTTAGATGTTTGTTTTTAAGAGACTATTTCAATGACTGGTAAATCGAACTGTTCAATTGTTCTATCAATTCTTAGTCTTCTCCTATACATCATCTTCTCAATTTTTGTAGTCACAATTCCGATTTCTTTAAATACTTAAAAATTCAAGAAAAACGACCCTTTCCGACATTTTTCATTTCGCTTTCTTATGAGTCAGTAACTGTTTTGATCATTCTAGCAGAACAATTGTGCATGCTTAGAGTACTCCTAATTTTTTTTTTGTTTTCTTAGCATTCTTTAAAATAATCAACAAATCCTTGCGGTTGATTATTTCTTTTAGTAACCTACAGTGTGATTGTGATGTGTTTCTCTCGGAACGATTGATAAAACATTTTTTAATGTATTGAATGTGAACTGCATAAGCTTATTCGATACTACACATTCTACAATTCAGATAAATACGAAAAATTCATGTAGAAAACCAATTATTGTTTACACTTACATAATTATTTAGAAAAGCTATCCAAAACAACCGGAGAGTAGAACCCTTTTAATGAATTAACGAAATCAATACATTCATCCCCCCTCCGTTAATTCCCAAAAGTCTCCAAAGCCTTAACATATTTAAATTTGTGTTCAGCACAATGCAAAACTGCTAAATAGATATACACAAAAAATTTTGAACAAATACGATAAAATAATCCTAGAAATGTAGTATTTTATTAGCCCTAAAAGAGCCCTTGGGGCATACCACAGAGTTATCGCGAAATATAGACAAACAAAAGTATATAGAAATCAGCTAGTTACAACTTTTCAGAAAGTTTTATAAAAATCCAAGGCATCAATTTTTTTTAATAAGCACAGAAATGTCAATTTAAGCCATTTTAACCCGAAAGGCACCCTGGGGGGGGCAACTGAAGTTTTTTTTTCCGGAAAATCCATTCTGTTACTTTTTTTACTCATATCATGTTTAATGTTTTTGTAAAATTAAAAAAAAAAAAAGGCAAGGCGTAGTTATTGAGAAAAGTGCGGACGGACGGACGGACGGACGAACGGACAAGAGTGAATTTACAGATCCACTCTCCTTTTATTGGAGGACCAAAAAGTATCCAAGTTTTTGTTTTATATCGGATACTTATTGCAACCACTGTATATATAAAACAGAATCGTAGAGCTTAAAAGAAATATTTTCAGCATAATATGAAACAAAGTGGAGATCTAGTTGGTTGGCCCTTTGAATGTCTCCCGGGAAAATCTATTGGCATATGTTCGTCGACATGTATGTTATCTGCTACTTCGATGTTATCGATTGTCGCGAATTTCAATCAAACTGCCTTTATTTATATTGTATTTCTGGCACCTACAGACGAACATTCGTCGTTTACCATTGGCGTTCGACCGTCTGTATCTATTTTCTTTAAAGTCTGTTGTCATACGGAAGTTTCACATAGTCAGTTGAATTTTTGTTGTACTCTACGTTTTCAGTGTTGTATTGTATGCACCTTGGTTCCACATTATCAGCTTGATGGACCAGTTTTGTTATCGCAACTGTTAATCATTCTCGTTTTCACACCATAGAGTGTTTTCCACGAGATACAACGTGCTCCTAGGCAAGAAGCAAGAGCCCCAGAAATGTTACTAACAGAAGCCGTATTTTTGCCATTTAACGCGCAGTAATACTCTGGTCTCCTCTAGTGATTTTGCTAGCTGTCTGACACAGCCAGCCAGCCTATTCCTTCACTTTAATCATTGGTTAAGTGTTTATTAACGAGGAAGCATGCATAGCTTGTAGCCTTTGTGATCCCTACTCGGTTGGCAACTTTCCATCGTACACTGAGTATATACAAATTGTTCAGATTGGTAGGCTTCAGGAAGACCGTGACAGATTTTGTTCAATGCTGAATTTAATTTTTGGACATGAGTTTACCTCTCCTAAACATAACATGTATATTCCGCAGGGGTGCCGTAAAAGAGCCAGGTTCGTTTGTAATCCACGGTCATGCCTTTTTATGGCTTGTCCTTGAATTCTTAAAATGACACTGTGAAATGGAAATGTGAGGAATTATGTTAAAACTAGTTGAACGATCACACATTCAATATATCACAAAATATAGAATCTCTTAAATGCAAAAGGAATATTCTTCCCTAGCGTAGAGTTGTAGAATAAGCCATTTTCTCCCTAACTTTTTATTAGTTCTATTATTAGTATGCAAAATAAAAAGGAACAACGGGATAGACGGACGAACTTGTATCATTACGACTTGAAAACTTAAACATGCTGTTTACAAGAAACACAGAATGACGTCGATATGGGACCCGACGTCTCGGAAAGACTTGGGGGTTGTTAACAGCAAGGAAAATTGAAAGCTTTTAAGTTAAGTGATTCAAGCACACACGCCGAGAGTGGCTTTTGCTTTGGTCCGTAAAAGGCGAGTTTTTTTTGTTGTTGTTGTTTCTTTACTATTTGCTTTATACTCCTCTTTCTCTTTTCTTTCGATTGACGCGAGGAATGAGAAAACGAGTGGCGAAAACAGGCCGTAGAAATCGAAAAGTGAAAAAAGAGACAAAAGAAAAAAATGAAAAAAAAGAAAAACGGCGGGAAAAGACGGCGTGCTTTTATTGATGTTCTGTACAATGGCGTCTTTTGAGTGGATTTTAAAACATGACGCACGAATTAAGGGTGTGAGGGTCGAAAGTGCATGTTATCGGTACTCAAATGTGCTTTTTCCGATCACACGTATCTTTCCCGCCCTCCCTGTTTCACACCAGGTATATATATATATATATATATATATATATATATATATATATATATATATATATATATATATATATATGTGTGTGTGTGCATATACTATGTATATATACACACTATATATATATTTACTATACGCAATAAATATATTATATACACTATAAATATACTATCTCGAATAAATAATACATTTATCATATATACACTATATATATAATGAATATATAATATATTCACTATATGTATACTATATAAAAATATACTATATATACACTATATATATATATATATATAATAAACACATTATATATGCATACATATACTACTAGCTGGCAGCCTGGCGTTGTCCGATCGTACAATACGCTTAAACATGATATTTTAATTAATACAGATTTTGTACGTATTATTATAGAATCAATCCTCTATTGATTATTATATAATACTAGGAATAATTTGCCTGGCTAAATAATTCGAAAACAAAATCAATCAAAAAATAAAATACGTAAATAAATAAGAAATAAAAACAATAATGATAATGTTGTTTATCTAATTCCGTCCGTGCTTATTTACAATATCACGTTAGCTGATATTCGGCCTTGTGAATAACTGCTCTGGAAAAATCACTACTGATTCATGTGTTCTTTTTAAATATGCAAAGGAATAAATGATTTGCAGCGTTTTAAATTGTTACATTTCTTTTCCAGTAAATTGAACTCATTAATTAGAAACACATTTTAAAATAAAATGGAGGTACACTCGAGCTTGAAAAGCAGTATAGTCCCTCTGTATGGAATGGGTGAATAATTTTTATTATTGTTTTACTTTAATGTGTATTTTTTCTATTTCTTTTAATTATTAAAGGAAAGAAGCTTCGTCTTAGCAGCATTGATTTGTTATACGACTGTACGTTCGTTATCAGCCAGCGCCTATTAATTAAAAAATGTGATCGGCTAATCTCGTATGAATTATTTATAAAGAGTATTTAACTGCCAATTATTTTACGGTAAGAAAGAAAATACTATTTTCAAAAGAGTTAAATTATGATGAGTAAATGAACAACTATATAAAAAACTTTCCTTTTTATTTGTTTAAAAGAACATTTTTAACTGATAATATTATGCTAAGAAAAAAATAATTAAGGAACATATATTTATTGGTCCACCTACTCAATCGGATTTGAACCTTAGAATTTATCCTAGTCCATTCCCCGTTCGTCCATCCGTCCGTTCGTTCCAAAAATTCTCAGATTTGTGATAAAAATTTTGGTTGCATCCCCAGGAGGCCAAAAGGGGTCAGAACGGTAAAAATAGCACTTTTTGGGACAAAGAATGTTTTCCGACCATTAGATTTTGCTGAAAATTACTCAAAACCAACCCAACATAATGTACATATGAAAACGGAATATTTGACCCTGGGAAAATTCTGTTTTTTTCTCAGGGCGTCAAAACTGGTCAAAATGGGCAAAAAATAGCATATTTCGGGACATAGAATATTTTCTGACCATTAGATTTTGCTGAAAATTACCCAAAAGCAAGATCACATGGATATTCATCTAGATACGTAATATTTTATTCTGGGAGACATTTTGATGTCGTCCCCAGGGCGTCAAAGTGGTAAACTGGTGATTTTTAACCTAGCATGGACAAACATAGCACTTTCAGGACATAGAATCTATTCCTATCATTAGATTTTATTGAGAATTACCCAAAAGCAAGACCATATAGATATACACTGGGAAACGTAAGATTTGAAAAAGGGAACATTCTGGTTGCGTCCCCGATGGGTCAAAAGCGGTCAAAAATGTTTTTTCTTTTTAGTCCAAAATCGCAAAAATAATACTTTTCGGAACATAGAATCTTTTCCGATCATTAGATTTTGCTGGAAATTACCCAAAAGCAAGACCATATGATGTACATCTGAAAACGTAATATTTGACCCTAGGGAAATTCTGGTTGTGTTCCCAGGGTGTCAAAAACTGTCAAAATGGACAAAAAAACACTTTGTGGTACATAAAATATTTCCCGACAATTAGATATTGTTGAAAATTACCCAAAAGCAAGACTACATGGATTTTCATCTATATGTCCTGTTTGACCCTGGAAAATTCTGATTTCGTTACCAGAAGTTAAAAAGGAGTTGTAAAATATGTGGGTTTTATTAAGTCAAAGTGTAAAATTCTGGTTTATTAACAAATTATTTAGAATCTTAGAAATTTTAGAAATTATTTAGATTGAGGTAATTTTTATTTTTGATCTTTCCCTACATTCAAAACCGACCTTGTGTCTAACTCTGCACACACGGAGAGGAAAGTAAATAGGAACACTCTTTTTTTCGAACAATTTAACGAAAATTTATATTTTGATAAAAATTAAAGTAACATTGAATTTTTTTTCAAACAATTTAAAAACAAGTTTTGAATTGAAGCATCATTGGATTTTTTTCCAATCAATTTAACGGAAAGAGGTCACCGTAAGAGAAAAGGACAATTTTAATAAAAACATTGTTTGAATTAAAGTAAAACTGTAAGAAAATGTAGTTTTAATTGTTGAATTAAGTGAAAAATGTGCGGAATAATAATACATAAGTGTCTCCCTGTCGAATAAGATTGAAAAGTTGCGTTCGGTAGTTCAATGAAACCCAACAAAACAAAATGGCCCCGCTCGTATAATTCATAAGTGCCTTATATGCTAACACAATAAATATTTTTTTCGATTTTATTTTAATAAAATGTTATTTGGTGCTTTTGCATTTAACGACCCGCGCTATTTGTGAAATAGTATATAAAAGTTAAATTCAAGTTTTAGGATAGCATTTTTATTATATTATTAGGTGAAAGTACGGAATAGCTACAAAACACCCTCTCCCCCCCATGTTAAATAATAGGTTTCTAAATATTAACATTGTTATTTCAGCGCCGGTCGTTAAATATTAAAATACATGTTATTTTTTCGCATTTCGCTCGTAAACACCAATTTCTCAAATTTCTTTTATTTTTTATTTTTATTAATAATCAATTTACTATCTCCCCGATTTTCGTAATTTTTGAATATGTTAGTATTTTCGCCATGACAATTAAGTAGGTACCATTTTCTTTACGCGAAATTCAATATTTCGTTCGCTCGAACAATATAGAAACACTGTTTACCGCAAAAAGTGTAGCTTCTTTTTTGAATTTAGCCTTTCTTTCTTAAATATTTGTCCTCAAAAATAATAACAGTCTGACAGCTGTGTATCTCGGCCCGTATCTTGAATAAGTGGAAAACGCGTTACAACTTACTCTTTTTAAATTTTCAGTTTTATTATTATTAAAAACATGGTTTAAGTAGAAGTATTTTGTGTGGAAGAAATGCCAAAATCATTTCACTCCAAAGAATTTATGTGACTGAAATAGGAATTAATGCGGCAATCTGGCAAACTATCCACTTTTTTTTTCATTTAATAACAAAAATTATCAGCATTACTCGGTTTTCTTAAGTTTACAAATTTATTTCTTTTTCATTTGAACAACATTTCTATAAATTTGATGCATTCTGGTTAGATAAATTGTTTTAATTTTTTTAAGGCGAGGATTGGTACTAATTTTAATTGTTTGAACTATCACTCTCATCCTGGTAGTTCTCACAATAAAATATTTTCCGACTCTTAGATTTTGCTGAAAATTAGCCAAAAGCAAGACCATATGAATACACATCTGTAAATATAATATTTCTCTCTGGGAACATTGTGGGGCTTGAGTTCCGGGGTGTTTATGGGTAAAAAACACACACCTTTTGGGGCTGATTTTTATTTTTCTCTAAAAATTATACTTGTGTCGAAACAGGTGTTTTAAATGGTACCGAATTCAAATTAAAGCATTGTTTGTCATGAAACGATGTTATTTAGATGTTTTGCCCTGATGTTTTACATCAGGCCAGGGGTTTAAATGGAGAAAACAGCCCAGATCAGTCAGGGCACCGTATAGGTTTTTGCTTGTGTTTTTGTTATAAATGTTCGAGGAACAAACATACTCAGCTCGTAATGGTTCGTCAGTCTTTTTCCATGAGACAACAGAGACAATGTTTCCTTTTATGGAAGTCGCTCCAGATAAAGCATGAAATCTCAATAAAAGAAGTTTAAAAAAAGATGATTATAGCAAAGAGAGGTGATACTACTTATCTTAGCCAGAAGCGTAGAAATTGGAATTCTGGTTTACTTTCAGAATACTTGTAACTTTTAGAAAATTCACGTATGAGATAGATCCTAAAAGACACTAAATTCCCAACGCTAAGACACTTAACTTGTATCAGTTAATCGATTCTGTCATAAGTGATAATTTTATAAGTGATGCGCTGTTTATGCACCGATCTCGCCTATCCATCCTCCTTGACGGAGGTAAATCAAGAATTTGTAGAAAGTTCAATATAGTTCATATCAGAAAGTATGCCAGATCAGTAATTTCTTATACAAGTTACCGACTGGTTAATAATTAAAGCACCCCACAATGGGGATTCAGACACAAAATGCATGATTTCACGATAATGCTCTTTACCAGATAAAATTGGAAATTCCTTGAATATTTCGCGTTTTTAACATAGACGTCAAAACTGGAAACTTGACAATTAATCCAAATTCTTCCACAATGATACTTCAGCCACATAAAGAAAATGCTTTCCGTCGGAATAAGCGGGAAGAGACGATTAAATTCAATTCATCCATTCAATTCATCAACAAACTGGAAACTAATTTCTCGCACCTTTAAATCTGGTGCTTCTCGTGGTAATCACTTTTGAATTTAAAGGAAAAAACAAACAAACATTAAATATAACTCCTGAAATGTCATAGCGGAATTGACGTAGGCCTATCAAATCGATAATATTATTTTAGTTTTGAAAATCCAAAGAGGACAAAATGGGAAGAATGGGAATTTTCTGAGTTGGCATTATTCTATATAACACTTATGGCTGACTATTTTGACCTTAAAATGTATGTTTTTAGCTTTTACATCAACTAGCTTCATGTCTTTTCTGGGGCGATTTCCATATAAAACAAGTGTAGCGTGCATGGTCCCCCGTGAATGCACAGTGAACGAGGCATAAAAAAATGACTAATTTCAGTATTTGACCCCCCCTCCCATTTAACCCTAAAATCTCCAGGGGACATCAAATCCTGCTGAAAATGAACAGACGGTGCAGTTCTAGGCTTTAACTATGTAAATTTGAGTTCTGCACTATGCAAAAAAAAAAAAGAAATGACTTAGTCCATCATTTGCCCACCCCCATTTAGCCCCCAAAAGTCTCCGAGGCCTTAACATATTTAAATTTGAGTTCAGCACAATGCAAAACTGCTAAATAGATATACACAGAAGATTTTGGACAAATATAGTAAAATAGTCCCCAAAATAGAGTGTTTTTATTAGCCATAAAGACTCCTCGGGGCATGCACAAGCGTTACGCGAAGTATAGACAAAGAAAATTATATAGAAATCAGTTAGTTAAAACTTTTCAGAAAGTTTTATAAAAATCCAAGGCATCAATTTTTTAAATAGGAAAAACATATCAATTTTGGCTATTTTAACCCGAAAGGCACCCTCTGGGGGGGCAACCGGAGTGTTATCGGAAAATCCGTCCAGTTACATTTTTTACTCACATCATGTTAAATGTTTGTGCAAAATTTCAAAAAATTTCAAGGCGTAGTTAATGAGAAAACTGCGGACAGACGAACGGACGAATGTACAAGGTTAATTTACAGGTCCACCCTCCTTTTGTCGGGGGACTCAAAACAAGAAGATTAACGCTATAGGTAGATGCGAAACTATTAAGAAGGATGTGTTCCAGAATCTTAAAGTTCTTGAATTGGGAGCCGTATTTTAACGACGTATCTCAACAACCGCGAAGTAAAATACTGGGTTGAGAAACTGGTGCGGGGTATCCTTTTCGTGGTAGGAACCCCATCTAGTGATGGCGTAACGATGAAAAATACCCTTCATAGCCCTGGCGAAGCATCAAGTATTCAACTATCGACAAGATTGTGATTACAAAACAAACTCGTGTAGTGAGTTCAATCTCGGCTACGGCCTCGCTGGATGAATGGATCTCAATAATGAATTGATGAAGATAATTAGATTAACACATGAAAACATCTGGTACAAAACAACCGGGAAATAAATGGATAATTGTGAATAATAGTCGGGATTTGATTACACCTTACATATATGTAATCTTCCAAACAAAATTTTATTAAAAGTAAATTATGCATATAGGTGAAAACGGTAAACATAGCATATTCACAGCGTTTCGCAAGTAATAATATTTATCTGTATACCACCAAGGCAAGACGTAAAATAGTAAAATATAGTTGTAAAATGAAAATTGAATTGTAAGCCCTCAGAGGGAAGAACACTACAAAAATGTACGCTGTCATTTTCTGGTAGGGATGTCTCAGACGATTATCAATAAACTAAGATTTTCTACAGAAAGAAAAGGTAAAGTCATGGGAGGTAGACCTCCTATAACTACACAGCAGCATATCTCCACAAGACAACAACAAAAAAAGAGTCGCCTAACTCGAATGGATAAGATTGTTGGAAGTGTATCCTCGATTTTGTACGCAGAGAAATATGGCTGGCAAATGATAACAATAAACAGAGACAGTTTGAAAAAAAATATTTACATGGTTTAATTAAACAACAGAAAGGTTTCGCATCTACACATCGGACCCACACGTAGTGACTGGAATGCTGAAATAATTAAACCGCCACGCCCTCACAACAACAAAAAAATACAAGCACATGTCTAGTTTGATTCCCTCGTTTGTATATTGCATCCCAGCCTCATTGGCATAGAGTTATAATCGGAAAGTCTCGTAAAAATTTGACTTTACTGTTCGCTCAAAATAAAAGCAAACACACAAAAGAAACTCGCTGTTTTCACTCAGAGATTACCAGCTTTGTAAATCATCCAGTAACAAGATGTTTGCTCTTCACTCGCCCGTTGTATACATTCATCTGTTATATATCCAAATTTTCAGTGATGCCGCGACAAACAAAACACACACACACACACACTCACACACACACACACACACACACACACATATATATATATATATATATATTAAATGTTTATTTTTTAAATAATAATTTCAATGCATACCGTTTTCGTTTAACGGGTCTAGATTGTTGTTAAAAACCTAATCACCGTTAATTTCGAGTTAAGCTCAATGTATCTATTTAATAGATGCAGAGCATATATAGTGCAACACTTTGTTGAAATTGAATGACTTACTTTTTCTTTTTAATAACTTTTGTTTATTTTCTCCTGGATTGTTTTGGCTTCCCACTAACGAAACAGCTGAATGAAAGAAAATCAAGGAGAAAAAAACAAAAGTTATAAAAAAGAAATAGTGAATCTTTGAATTTCAACAAAGTTTTGCACTATATATCAGCCTCAATCACCGCCTCGATACGAGTCCAGAACTGGGAACATGCTTTTTCCACAAGTGCCGGTAGGATCTTGACGAATACTTGGTGGATGGCAGCGATCATGCTGACTTTGGTATTGTGGCAGGTCATGTTGGTGATATTTTCGATGTATGACCAAACCAAGTAGTCCAGAAGATTCGAGCTGAGGGAGAAGGGGGAAGTGAGAGAAGCACTCCTTCTAAAGCCAACCCTGGATCTATTTGGAATTGCGGGCCGGCGCAGAACGCTGATGACATACCCAGGGTCTGCAATCGGCCACCAGATTGCACCAGTGGACGACAACACTCTTTAGCACATCCATGTACATTTGGTGTTGACTTTTAAGTCGAATATATGAGGTGGCATGATGTGGTCTCACTTAAAATCAATCGAAAGATCATAACCATATCCGGAAACGTCGTCGAGCAGTGGCCACAACAGTTGAACCGAAGCTGGAGTACTAGAATCAGACATCCGGAAATCAGCTCGCATCCGTTATCTAATACAACATTTGCAGGTTGATTCCAACTTAAGTCGTTTAAGCGACAAAATTCAAAGGGGAGATGTTAGGCCGAGACAAAAGTATAACGCAAGCTCTTTCGGCAAAGTTGCATGTGTTTGTCTGTTTTCGTTACTTCACACGATATTAACGACAGGAAGTGGCAGAGTAGAGGGAAGCAGAGTGACTTTCAGTTATCATACTTAGACTACCACCACTCTCGTGTATTACGTTTAAACTGTCCTTATGTGTGTTTGTCTTCATAATAAATGTGTATCACTAAGCAAATGTGAGTGGTTATCTTCTTTGTTCCTAATTGTTCCATAGACTATTTTCTTTAATCATGTGCTGCACTAGCAGTATCAGAATTTTTGTAGGAATTTTTGACACCCCTAACACGAAACTACGAATACAATATAAAAATCTCGTAATTTCTCTGTTAAAAGTGGGTTATTTATTTTCTTTATGGATTATACTTCCAAAATAAACTATTACAGTTGTTTTAAAAGTAATAAAAATATATTTTTTTTTAAACAGTAATGAATTTTCCGAACTCAATATTTTTCAATTTTTAAACTCAATATTTTAAAATTTTAAAATTTTAAAAATCTATCAAAATTTTTCTATTGATTCTATTTTTACGATATTTTCAGGGTCAATGTGAAATTTTATGTTCTTTCCAATAAACCCAATATAATATTTTAGACAAACGTTTTTTTTAAATTCACGCCCCCCCAAGTGTCACCCATTTTCAACTTTCTCTTAAAAAGTAAATAATTAATTTATGTCGTGGAGTTTTATATATCACAAATTGAAGAGAAAAGGTCAATAAATAATATATTCAAATTTAAAACAAAAAAAAATCGCTTTTTTAGAAATTTACCTGTAAAGTCCGAAGTTTAAAACCTTATTTTATAAGAACACATTGTTTCTTTTTGTCTTTTTTTTTTAATGAAACCTTGGTCCTTGCTCCTTTAATTGAAAAAAAAATTAGGGCTTGAATTACATTTTTCGAGGAGTTATAAGCTTAGAAAGATAGGGGGTCGAATAATTCACACCTCTCATTTTGAAATGTCTATTAAAAAGTAAATAATTAATTTATGTCGTGGAGTTTTATATATCACAAATTGAAGAGAAAAGGTCAATAAATAATATATTCAAATTTTAAACAAAAAAAACAAATCGCTTTTTTAGAAATTTACCTGTAAAGTCCGAAGTTTAAAACCTTTTTTAAAAAAAAAACACATTGTTTTTTTTTGTTTTTTTTTTTAATAAAACCTTGGTCCTTGCTCCTTTAATTGAAAAAAAAAATTAGGGCTTGAATTACATTTTACGAGGAGTTATAAGCTTGGAAAGATGGGGTGGAATTATTCACTATTTTCACGAAATTTCTGACACTGCTAGTGCTGCACACACACCCACGTGAAGGCTGGACATCCTGCCGTAAGATATTTTATGTTACATTAATACCAACGCATCCCACCGTATAACAATATATATATATATATATATATATATATATTTATATATATATATATATATATATATATATATATATATATATATATATATCCGGAAATAATAGTCCACCGTGATGAGGAGAAAAAAAAACTAATTATAGTATCATCAAGGTTTCAGTCCTTATTTCAAGACTTCCTCGGGATGACTAATTTGAAAGAAATAATGTGTTATTTCTCCAAAGCAATCATCTCGAAGAAGTCTTGAAATAATAACGAAAGATGGATGAACAGATACTTTACATTGTTCTTTTTCCATCTCTCTTTCTCAACTGATATACGCACACACACCTATAAAGCAAAAATACTGCATAATCACGTTGACACACCGGTTGTGCACAAACTAAAGAAGTGACACAACGGTAACCCTGGCCAGTACCAAATGCCTGACCGTTTGGGAAGGCTATGTACTGCGACGAGACCTATAACATTCCAGGTTGGTATCTGCAAGCGCATTTAATTCACTTGAAGAGACACACCCGCAGTATTCGTTAAGGCATGCACCTAAGAGAAGGAAAAGTCCAGATGTAAAAGCTGAGGCCTACTTCCTGTTCTGTCATGTTTCAGCCATTGCACCAACAAAGATTAACATTTGTAGCAAAAATAGTCCTTTGTGGTACACAAAGTCTCCACCACTTCAAACAAATTATCTGAGTGGACTTACACTAACTTACTTATTGTGGCGGAGCTCATTCATCTAAATCAACTGGAGGGTTCACCATATATAAATCATAGTGGTCGGTAGGTAGATGTGTGAGTAGCGATATCACATCTAAATTTTAATTTAAAGGCAAACCGTACTGCAATATCTCTATTGATATCAGAAATTAGTATGTGCCCGACTTTGCTCGGGTCCTGTGTATTATTCATAACTTGTGATGTATATATTAAAAGATTGATTCCTGTCCAGGTAACCTATATCTAAAATTTGTTTGGACTCAAAATTTGCGGAGAGGTTAGGTAGAGTCTGCAAAGGTTTACTCTTTTAACTTTGACCTTTTGGTAGCCAGATTTCCGCCCAAAAAACTGATCAAAAAGCTGTCTGCATGTTTGAATACCGTTTATTATATATATATATATATATATATATATATATATATATATATATATATATATATATATATATATATACGTAAAATTCCAAATGTTTAGACCCAAAATTGGCTGAATAATTTGCTAGAAACTGCAAAGATCAAATCTTTTGAACTTCAATCCCTTGACAGCTAAATTTTCGGCCAATAGCCGATTAACAAAACTTGCCCATGACTGAATACACTTTATGTAAAATTTGCAATGTTTAGACAAAAAATGGCTGAGTAATTTCATAGAGACCGCAGAGGGAAATTTTTTAAAAACTTTGATTTCCATTATGACCGCTTAGCGTTTATTGTTTTCTGCTCAAATCAAATTATAAAGTTAGATCCATGTCGAAATAACCTATATATAAAGTTACAAGTGTTTAGACTCAAAATTAGCGGAGAAGTTTAGTAGAGTTCTCCAAGGTCAAATCGTTTAACTTTGACTCCATAACAGCCAATATTTGGCGGACAACCGATTAAAAAGATTTTTCCCACATTCCAATACCTCGTATGTCAATTTGACAGAGCTATTAGGGAGGGACATGTAAACAGACAGACCTTTCACTTTTATATATATACTAGCATGGGTGCTTGGCGTTGCCCGGGTGTTTGGAAGGTGTGTTGAGCAAAAAAAAAAAGTGGTAGTAGGAAGCCAGGCTCGAACCCGTACTGCGAAGGAGGAAAAGAACGGGAGAAAACATGACGTCTTTGCTGTTACGACCACCGCTAAACCGAAAGTTACGTAGGTTTAAATTAATGCTGGACAATCGAAAAGAGAGGATGACTTTCGAAAATATCGGTGAAAAAAGCGTTTAATGTAGAATACATCAGATTCGTCTTACAACAACGAAGTCACTTCGGAATTCACATGGGAAACGCTTTCATTTCGTAGAACAATTTCGGAGTTTAAAAACGGTAGAATTTAGTGTGCAAATTAGGAGAGTAGGTTTAATCGGTGATGATTCCTTGATCTTTGTGCGCCTTTTCATTTTGATAGCTTCTCTTAATTTCCTAAAATTTAAAGCGTAAAAGGCTTCTGTAATAGCGTTATGGTTTTCCAGGTAATATGTCATAAATGCTTCGTCCTGACGTTAAAATTTCCTCGTATAAATGATTAAAAAATTGTTTAAATACAAACATACACACACACACAATTGTTTAAATACAAACATACACACACAAATATATATGCATATATGCATATAATTAAACAATAATTACTCTTTGTAAGAACATGCTTACGCAATCTTAAGTGAATTGTAAGAGGTGACAATTCCTGCCGCTTATGAATTTCGAACCTAGCCACGAAGCTACTTTTGCTCCATTTGCTAAACCAAACTAAACCTCAGTGCCACCAAAAACTTACCACAATTATAATTATTAAACACCGAAGTCGGCCGAATACAATAGACAATCTTGTGTCTTCGAACGCTAGTTGACTACCTTTTCATATTTATTCCGTATACAGTGCCCATACTAAAGTATTCTTAAAGATACTTGATAATTTTAATTAAATAATAATTAAATACCTAAGCTCAATTTTTTACACAAAGTGCATCGCTTTACACGCTAGGGGTAATCTGTACATCACTTCCCAATATACTCAACCCAGAATAGGGAGCATTATAGTCATCCCTATACAGTACTGTTTCGCTATTTCACAACTCATTAGTGCATTAAGCCTGTGGATATTGCCTTACTAACAAAGGGTTGTATCACCACCTTCTTAAATCCATGGGATTTCACTGTATTGATAGGTGTCTGGATTATCGTGATATACCCAGATTTCATCCTGTGTAATTAGTCTTTTGAAAAACTGACTGATCATAATGGCACATCTTCAAGTTCCCGCTTCTGGCTAGGTGTCAGAATCCTAGAAATCCATTTGGCAGATATTTTATTCATATACGAATGGCCATTGTCATTGTTTTTACAGACCCTGTAATAATCCTAATCTCTTCGGCTATCTGGAGAATAGTCACGCGTCGATCTTTCAAACTGGCAGCATTGTTTTAACCGATGGATATCTTATGAATCGTGAGTGACCAGGTCTGGAAGCTGTTTACACAGATTTGCAGCCATGTTTAAATTCACAATGCCAGCTTTTTACAAGGTGATATTATCCTCATTATTACCAAAGTTTTCTTTTATCAAACGTCTTCAATCGTCACCGACACTTGTGTCTCGTATGAAGGTTTTCAAGAACGACTTTCATAAAAATATATATATTGATTGGTTCAGTATTAAGAGCAAAAGAGAGCAATGGACAAACAGACATGAATTTTTATTTTCGTATATTCTCCTAATGAAACGATACGCCGAAAAGTGATTATCTTGTAAATCGGTGTATTTAAATATGGACCTCATACAAATTCCCCCAGCTTGGCGAGCCATCAAGACCTCGGGCAAAAAGAACTTCGATTCACGACTTCATTAGACGCTTTTCATAAACCAGAAACCGAATCAATTTAAAACTGAACAACCTTTATCGAGACGAACAGTATATGCCTTTTGCCGAGAGAACAGTTAATATTGTTTTGACTATTTTTTTTAATTGCATTATAAATAGCGGAAGCGATATATTTATATACTAGCTGTATCCGGCCACGCTTTGCTGTGGCTCAGTTTGTTAAAATGAAACACATTCCTCAAGAAAACTTGCATTTTGTTCCTTTATTTATGTTTATTATTTTTGCAATTTTTTTAATCAATAAAAGTTGTTATTGTTTTCCCCCCAAAAAAAAGATTAATTTTTTACCATAAATTGTTAGGTGAAAGTTTTTTTTTCAGGAAAACTTGCGCTTTTTTAAAAGAAATTTGGCAGTAGACGTTTCTCTTTGAAAACAGAATTTTTATTATAAAAAGAACAGATTAATGTTTTACATGAACACTGTAAATAGTTAGGGAGAAAGTAGAGAAAAGTTTAATTCTTTTTTTCAAGAGAATGTACAAATTATTTTTTTTAACAAATGTTCAGAAAATAAAGAGAAAAATACTTCCATCATTAATTATGCAATAAAATAAATAAAATGTTGATTTAGTGTTTCAACATTATGCTTATAAATTACAATAAAACTTGCTGGGTATGCGCTGTTTTACGGTTGTTGTAAAAATGGAACGGAAACTTAAATTTCGCTCCGTTTTAATCTTTCTTAATTTTTTAATTGTGCCCCCCAAACGAATATAATAAAAACAGTAACATTCAACAATAGTACTTTATGTATATAAACACAAACTATTTTAAAAGAAAAGTTAATAACGAAAGGGAAATATTTCCATTTTTAAACGAAAAAGTCAGTTTGGTATATCTTTTTGTTATTTTTTACATAAGCCCAGCTTACCATTGACATTGGAAATGTCGACATTTATAGGTTGTCGGGTAGGTTTACAACTAATAAACACTCCAATCTACACATGTTAAGAATAGTTTTCGGAATAGACACCCCTAACCTTGTCAGCATACCCGAAAAACTATAAAAGTTGACATGTCGAATGTGAGCGATGAGTTGGACGTAATGTAAAAATGTACCGAATTTAAAAGGGAACGAAATTCAAATTTCCGTTCCATTTTTACAACAATCGTAAAGCAGAGCATTCTATGCAAATTTTACCTAACTTACTGTATTAATGCTATTTTTTAAAGCAAAAAAAAATATTTAGGTTTGGCTATAAATTCCTAAACTCATTTCACCCTAAATAATTTAGATGACTGAAATAGGAATCTTAATGAATCTTTAGTTTCCTGAATAGTATGCGAGAAATTCATTTTTCTTCGAGTTATATCGAATTCATTAATACGGACTTTAGGGCTTTTTTCGTAATGTTCCTGTAAAAATTATTTTTTATTGTTACAAATTACGATTCTTTATTTATATAAAAAAAGCAAAAATAAATTCTTGCGTTTTTTATTTACTACTGAAAACCATAACTTTAGTAAAGGTATTTTTGTTTAAACAAAATAGAACATTTTCACTAAGAGTTAAGTAAAAATAATAAGTTCATTATATTCTGCGACCATTATTTTATAAATGCTGAAATTTTCCTTACAATTGGTTACTTTCCTGATTTTTACTGAATTTTTAAGTAACGGGAGGGGTCAAAATGTTTTTACACTTTGAGCGTCGGCATTCATTTTGTCTGTACCTACCATTTTTCGATGAATATTTGATAGGAAAGCGACCACGTGTGGTTAATTTAAATTAAATTTCAATCACATGGTTACATTATCAATAATCATGTGATTAAACCAATTGAAAATTTACCGATATTGTAAACACATTCTGTAGTGGTGAGACCTTTTAGTGATATCACATGCAGTGTTGGCAACTAAGATTTAAAAAAACCCGCGAGATCAGAAGAAATAAATCTCCAGAAAATCGCTGAAATTTTCAAAAATCGGTAATTCCCCCCTCCCCCCAACTCAATATTTTAACTTCCTACCATAAAAAAATTATAAATATAGTATATTCAATATGTAAAATGTTCCGTGTTTTCTCACTATATGTTTCTGGAATTACATTAAAGCGTTTGCTCCCCAGAAGGCTTACACATTTTATCAGCTAGTGTTACCTGTTTTTTAAGAGAGGGTTTTTTTTTTGTTGCAAGAAACAAATCATGAACTCAAACTATTTATAATAAAAGTAAAATTGAAATATACTGCAAACACAATAATGGTGCAATATATTTTGAAATTATAAAAATTAAAAAACAAAAAATACTTTCTTTTAGCAGGTTAAAAGTATTTAGGTTGGTAGATAATATAATTCTACTGTATTGGTATAAGTTTTTTTTTTGCTGTTGTTTCTTGCTTTTTACAATTTTCGACTAAATACTTCTAAATTAAGCGGGGTTGCTTAGATCGTATTTTAAACTAAACTTCGGAGGTTGGAATGCCCCCCACCTTAAATGTACTTGGAAAAATCGATTTTATAGCGAGATTTAAGAATGGTTAGCCGAAAAAAGGTGAAAAACAAAACAAATAATCAATAAATAATTGCTACCAAAGGCAATAAATGCTACTTTTTTTTACTTACATGAATGAGCTTATTTTATGTTTTAAATTATTTTCAAGCGCTTTTCTTTATTTTTTGATCCAAAATTGCGGGAGTGTGTGGGCCAAATATCTCCAGATTTTCTAGAATTCCTTGCTAGATTGCAAAGGAAATCTCCAGATCTAGCAGGAAAACCGCTAAATTGGAAACACTGATCATTCACGTGACGGGAAGCGATAATAAATAATTGTCCCTAAATGAAAAAAGTGGCCTATCGGTACAAAGAAAACCACCTATTTATTATCGAAAAATTAAGTATAATGTTATAATTAAAAAGTAATATATAAAAACACACATGAGTATAGTAAACATATACCAAAACGTGGAAGCCATCTGTCCAGTGGTTCTTTAGACTATTAATTGCAAACGAACCAAGAGTTACATTTTTATATATATAGATTAAATAATATATTACGACAAATAGTTCGCCTTCACCAGAGTCACTAATATGTCTGTGTACATACTATGTATTCTAGAAAGTAAAGTGTTTAACAAGGATATATCTTTCATATTAATTTAGCATTATAAAATCGAACTATAATTTCTTTCCAGGGGAATAAAAAAATAAAACTTAAAATAATGCTGTATTAATTACTTATATCTTATATTTAACGTATTTTTACTAATATATCACTCTGCATATATATATATATATATATATATATATATATATATATATATATATATATATATATATATATATATATATATATACGCTTCAATATGGTATTTTTCTTAATGCAGATTTCGTATTCATTATTATATTATATTGGACCCAATATGTAGTAATGATTAAAAAAAATAAAATGACCGTGCACCACCACCGTTTAGCTTACGATTAACTTTTTCCTTCGATGTTAATACCTGAGCTATGAAGACATACTTATGACATTAACCATTAGCTGTTCCATTACGCATTCATATCGTACAGCCGTCGTTGACTTTCACCTGACAAATTTCAATTATTTTAATTTTCACTTTTTTGCACAGATTTTCCCCGGCTAAAGATCAAAGTAAAACAGCTGCAGCAGCAAATAGAGGAGCAGACACAACCAACGGTCCCCACACCAATCGAGACGGGGATCAAGCGGAGAAAAGACTGCTTCTCTGAGGATGAATCCGCAAGTGAGAGGGAGAGGAACTCAACCTCAACTCTCCCCGGTTCATTCGAAAGAATGAAAAAGAAAAACAAAAGAAGAAAAGAGGAAGAAAATGTGGCCCCTACGCCCTGTGAACATACACCACCCCTAACAACAAAATCCACTTCCACCCCCAAACCACACACTGCACCAACACCAGACACCGCACCAACACCAGACACCGCACCAACACGAGACACCACACCAACACCAGACACCGCACCAACACCAACACCAACACCAGACACCGCACCAACACCAAACACCGCACCAACACCAACACCAGGCACCACACAAACACCCGTCACCACACCAAGTCAAACTGAGCCACTACCCCAAAAAGAAAATGAAAAGAATGAACCGAGGGAGAGGAGAGACTCCTCTGCCTCTTGCAGACCAAAGGTCCTTGCCCCCGAGGAACTATGTAATGTAGACCCTCTATCTGTGGCCACAGACATTTCCCATCGGCAGAGGAAAAACTTAAAACCTCTGCTCGATTACAAACAGATAGAGGGGAAAGATGTAAATATCCCCTCAAATTTCCCGGACGCCCCACTCCTAATAACTTTTGTCAGAACTCCAGAGGCCTGCAAGACCAACTTGTGGACAAGGCTGCAGGCCGCTGAAGGGGTGTTTCCGGGAATTGAACTGGTGAAAAAAAATGACCCTTCTCTTGATGAACTGTCAAAACAATGCAAGGGAAGGGTCCCCGTGTTGGTCCATCCGTCACTCTACAGGGCCATAAAATTAATTTATCCTTTGGACATCGGCGGCATTGCGAGAGAAGGTCAGGATATTAAAAACCTGACCACCTTGAGCATGGCACATAACGTCGGCGTCCTCTCCCCAGCTGACTTCGGAGCTGAGTGTGACACACCCTAAGGTAGGTACCATGGCTTTGAATTTGGCTAGTTTGAATGCGAGGGGCTTGAGATCACCGGGCCGGGCGGCTCGCCTCCGGCACGACCTCTTGTCCCTGGGAGTGGATGTGGCTGCGATTCAGGAAACGCATTTCGTTTCCTCTGTGGACTGTCAGGTGCTGGCCAGAGATTTTGAGGTTTTCTCAGCATATGGCAGCCCGCGGGGGAAGGGAGTTTCCGTGCTGGTTAAACGTACCCTGTCGGCGACGGTCGACGTTGTCCATAGAGATGCGGTGGGCAGGCTGGTTGTGGCCGATGTTGCCGTAAACGATTCTGTGTTTCGGGTGATCGCGGTTCATGCGCCCAGCACCGCTCGTGAGAGGGTCTCATTCTTAAGTCAGCTTGACGCGTTTGTAGATTGTCGGAAGCGGGTAGTGCTAATAGGAGATTGGAACGCCATCTTAGACCCCGAGATAGATAAGGTAGGATGCGATGCTAGAGGATCGGAGAGGTGCTAGTCCAGCCTGGCTGATCTGATTGCTAGATGCGGTCTGGTCGACAGGTTTCGGTTCGAGCATCCGGGGCGGGAGATGTGGACGTGGACCAATAGCGTTTCCTCCTATCCAAATACCTATTTGGACAGGATGTTAGTTAGGAGAGGCGAAGTAGACTTCTTATCTTGTCCTACGTTCACTTGGCTAGGCCAGATGGACCATAAATTAGTTATGGCCCGGCTGAAGCTAGGAAATAGGCCTAAGTTAGCGGGGTACTGGAAGTTAAACACCTCCCTTCTGGAGATACAAGACTTCACAGATCAGTGAAGAGAATTGATTAAAAAGGCACTAGTGGGGGCGGTTACCGGGAGTAAGTGGTGGTTAGGTCTCAAAGCCAAGATCAGAAGCTTCTCCGTCAAGTATGCCCAGCGCCTCGCACTAGATAAGGCCAAGACGAAGAAGCAGCTAGAGCAGAAACTAGCCCAGGCTACGGGGGAGGGTGATAGGGTTAGTCAGGAACTAGCTAAGCAGGACCTTCTACGCGAGACTAGCGAGCGTTACGAAGGCCAAGTAGTTAGAGCTAGGCTTAGAAAGATAGGCAACGAAGCAGTCAATTCTGATGCAGACGTGCGCCGTGAGGTTTCTAGGCGTGGCTCGGACAAATATATTGCGAAAGTCAAACATCCGGATGGACGCACTCTGGAATCGACTCGGGAGATCTGCGAGGGGTTTCGAGAACATTTCGAGAAGCGTTTTACGCAGCAGCCCGATCTTCCGGTCCTTGAGTTTAGCGACTATTTGGCCGACTCTCCCCGCCTCGAGGCGGCTAGAGCGGCTGGTTGCGAGGGCCGGGTGACGGAGCGGGAGGTCTTTACTGCGCTGAAGCAGGTCAGCTGTGACAGATCGCCAGGACTTGATGGTCTGCCATACGAACTGTACTTGAGGCTGTCGCCCATGTTTCTGCCTCTTCTGACGGATATGTTCAACCATTGGTTTGCTCAGGGATCCATCCCAGGGCAGGTGACCAAGGGAGTGATCACATTGCTGAAGAAAGGTGACGGGCATGGAGGGGAAGAGTTAGACGACTACAGGCCCATAACTCTGCTAAACACAGAGTTGAAGATTTTGGCCAAGGTCCTGTCGAATCGGCTGCAGGTTGTTATCGACGAGTTGGTTGAACCGGAACAGAACTACGCTGTGAAGGGGAGATCGATTCAGAACAACTTGCACCTGATCCGCACGATCCTAGAGGGGGGAATAGATGACGACACGGAAGCCGCGCTGATAAACTTAGATCAGTCCAAAGCTTTCGATAGGGTCGACCATCGTTTCTTGGCATCTGTCTTAGAGGCCGCCGGTTTTAAACCGGACTTTTGCAAGTGGATCTCCATAATGTATCGACAGCCGATGGCTGTCGTGCAAGTCAACGGAAAGCGCTCGAAACCCTTAGTTATCTCTCGGTCGGTTCGTCAGGGTTGTCCACTGTCGCCCCTGCTTTATGTCCTGGCTTTGGAGCCTCTTCTCCGCAAGCTGAGACATGGGGAGGCAAATTCGGCCCTGCGCGGAATGGCTCTGCCTGGCGGCTCAGCTGCCAAGGTATCCGCGTTCGCCGATGATGTCACGATCTTCGTGTCGGGCTTCAGAGACATTGAGGTCGTGTCGGAGGCACTCACACAGTACGAAAGAATCACGGGGGCCAAGATAAACCGCAACAACTCGGTAGGACTGCGGTTGGGCGCATGGAGTGGCAACGCAAACCTCCCTGCGCCCTTCAGCTGGACAGATGGCCCGGTCCGGATCCTCGGCGTGTGGTTCGGACCGGGTCTCCAGCTTGACAAGAATTGGTTGGAGGTACGGTCAAAGGTGGAGGCTGCAGTCAATTCGTGGCTTCCTAGGAAACTTTCCTTAAAGGGTAGAGCTGAGGCGTGCGCCACTTACGTCTTTCCTCTCATCCTTTACCGACTGGCCGTACTTCCCCTGCCTGCGCAACACCTAAAAGCTCTTGTCGAACTCTTGTCCTCGCTCCTTTGGGACAGAGGAAGACACTGGGTGAGCAGACAGGTCTGTATTCAACGTCCGTGTGAGAGAGGCTTGGGAATGCAGGACTTGAAGTGTCATCGAGATGCTGAGAGGCTGGCCTTCCAGAGCCACTATATGCAGGATGACCAACCGTGGCACCCCGTGGTTACTGCCGCCTTCCCCGACCTCGTTCTCGACCCTTCCATCGAGAGCCGTCGCAGGCCGCGGGGAGAATCTGCCTACATGAAAGAGTGCCGAGCCGCGCTAAAACGACTACCAAGGTCCAGTGACCTTGTGACTGCTACCCGTAGGGAACTCCACAGGGATCTAGTGAAGGGGGCCGCTGACGACCCGCTATGCGCGCGTTTGGGGTGGCAGCAGAGTGAGATCCGCTCCGCGTGGAGCTGGGCGCCAGGTTAGAGTCATCTGAACAATTCGGATTTCTCTCTGACCTGGCGATTGGCTCGAAATGCACTTCCACTCAACAACATACAATGCAGTTCCGGGTTTTTGGAGTCGCCCGATTGTCCCCGTTGTGGGACAACGGCCGTAGAAACTACGGATCACGCTTTCTTCGATTGCCGCGAACTCCGCCAGTACTGGTCGTATGTCAGCGGAGTGACGGCTCGCATCGATCCTAAGCATCCTCGCCCAATTACTGTATCCAATGTTGTGGACAACGTGAGGCCGCCGTGGGACCGGGAAAGACAAATGGTCTACGTTACGATCCTGGCCGTGGCGAGAATGGTGATTTGGACGTCGCGTCTGCAAGGTTGCCGGGGGGTGTTGTCTTTTTCTGATCAAGATCTGATCGCGTTCTTTAAACACCAACTACGGGTGAAGATCAGATGTGATAGAAGAAGGCTGCATCCCGCGGCATTTGACAGAAGATGGATACATGTGGCAAGTCTGTGTGTACGAAGAGGAGCCAAATTTGAATACGTGTTCCCAGCCTAGGTGTGGAACGCGCAGTTCTGTAAAGTAAAATTAAACAAGTAGTCTCTCAGCTAGCTGAGTGTGTGTTCCATCCCTCCCCGATTAGGAAGCCTCCAAGATCCCCATCCCCTCTTACCTGCAATTTTTGTTTTCACCCCTTCCTCTAAATTTTACCCATTTTGAAGAAAAAGAAATACAAACTAACCTCCATCCCTTACCCACAAAAATTTTCTTTTCTCCATTCAACCCCATCTAGAGGGCATCCCCACCTAGAGACTGACCCGCAGAAGCGAGGTTCCTTTTACAAACCTAGTGGAATGAACTAGACGGGGTTGGGAGGGTCCTACTAATCATCTTTTGTTTTTTCTTCCCCCGCCCTCGACACAAATGAATTATTGTACCATTTTATTGTTATGTTTTTTGTTTTTATACGTCAATAAAAAATGTTTTAAAAATTGGGAGTTACTAGGACGTCCCCCAATATGAAAGGGTGAATGCGGTATTATGGTGAAAGAAGATACTAGCTGGGAGAAACTTTTGACTTTGTTTAGTTCTGGAGTGACAAGGATGACCAACGACCCCCAAAACTCCCCCCTTTTGAGTTGGCCATGTGCCTAAGTTTTTCTGTTCATCGTTAATTTTGACTGTATTTTTTTTAACATGAATAAAAGATTTAATATCTCAAAGTGTAGTATCTGTTCCGGCAGATGCTGCAAGCTATGACTAGCAAAGACCAGATGTGGGGGCAACCCCACGTGCCTGACCTTTAACCATCTCCCATTCCCCACCTCTCGGGAGCTGGTCCCCTTTTTCCCTTCCCCCTCCCTTCACTCCTCACATTAAAAATCGGCCTTGTGCCTAATTTGCTCGGTGGGGGAGCAAATAAATACCATCTGTTCTTCAGATGCTGCACTTCATTTTCTTGTTCTCTTTCGGTGGAGGAGAAATCCTTCACGGCTGAGACAATTTTTATTTTTGTACCTTTTCTCCACGTTAAAAAACGACCCTGGTGTCTAACTCTGTCCCGTGGGGAGGCATAGTAAATAGGTACATCCCAGTAGACCAATGCTGACAGAAGAGTTTGATAGGCAATTTTTTAAAGCAAGTATATATATATATATATATATATATATATATATATATATACGTATATATATATGTATAAAAGTGAAATTCTCTCTCTCTGTTTATGTGTGTGTGTGTGTGTCTGCGTGTGTACATTACCATACCAAACTACTCTGTCGATTTTCAGCCTACAGACTCGAGATTTGACATAAGCGGTATTGAGATTTGGAAATTTTACTTTGAAGGTGTGTAAGCTCAACGATTTGACCTTTGAAAACACTACGAAACTCCTCCGCCGATTTTAAGTCCAAACACTTAAAATTTTAGATGTAGGTTATTGGATATGGATCAAACTTTTTAACTTGATTTTAGCCCTAAACAATAAATAGTAAGGTGTCAAAAATTTGGGTCAAAGTTTAAAAAGTTAACCTCTGCGGTATCTACCAAATTATTCAGCTAATTTTTATTGTAAACATTTGAAATTTTACATAACGTATATTCAGACATAGGACAAGCTTATTAATGTTTTTTTTTTACTGAAAGTTTTGCTGCCTAAGGGTCAAATGTTAAAATATTTTACCTTTGCGGTCTCTAGCAAACTATTCAGCTAATTGTTTTGTTTAAACATTTGAAATTTTCCATGAAGTGTATTCAGATATGCAGCAAACTTTTAAATCAGATTTTGGGCGAAAATTTGTCTGCCAAGATGTCAACGTTGAAAGAGTTGACCTTTGCAGACTCTAGCAAACTCCTCCGCCAATTTCGGTATAAAGACTTCAAATTTTCCATATAGGCTAACTGGACATGAGTCAAACTTTTAAATTATATATATATATATATATATATATATATATATATATATATGTATATATACACATAAATTTATGA
This sequence comes from Euprymna scolopes, assembly GCF_053919585.1. Classification (NCBI taxonomy): domain Eukaryota; kingdom Metazoa; phylum Mollusca; class Cephalopoda; order Sepiida; family Sepiolidae; genus Euprymna; species Euprymna scolopes. The sequence goes on from NC_136501.1 coordinate 59,358,415, forward strand.
ACAGTACGTAAGGTCCGAGCAAAGACGGGAAACACTATTAGTAACGAAGTTCAGGATAGATTATGTCGGAAGAGGCCAGCAATATTCAAATCAGGCCAGTGGGATTTCCTCTAGACAATGCCCCAGTCCTAAACTCCATCGTTGCGATAGACTATTTGACCAAGATAGGCATCAAAACAATACTTCATCCTCCCAAGAGTCCAGACCTTTCACCCTATGAATCTCGGTTATTCCCTAACCTTAAAGGAAAACTTTAGAGGCTATAAAACTTGAGACAATTGAGAAGATGAAAGAGGCAGTGACGAGGATCATTCACACTCTCAGACAAAAGGACTTCAATAGAGCCTTCCAGTAGTTGTTCGAACAATACAACAAATGACTTGCAGCCGAAGGAAATTACTTCGTAGGGGACTAGATTTTCATCTACCTACCATCAATAAACGTGCCCATACTTAAAAAGTCATGAAACTTATATAAGGAACCTCGTACATGTATATATGTAATTATATATTTACATATATATATATATATATATATATATATATATATATATATATATATATGTGTGTGTGTGTGTATATATATACTAGCATTTCAGCCCGGCGTTGCACAGGTGTTTGGAGGTGAGTGTTGAGAAAAAAAAGTTGTGTTAGGAAGGCAGGCTCAAACCCGAACTGTGAAGTAGGAAAAAAAACGTGAAAAAAAACGTGACGTCTTTGCTGTTACGACCACCGTCAAACCGGAAGTGACGTAGGTTTAAATTAAGGCAAGACAACTGAAAAGAAGGGATGACTTTCGAAAATATCGGTGAAAAAAGCAACTCCTGCCCGTAGGAAAGTGCCTAGTTGAGGGTGAAAAAATTAATGTTTTAGCACATTTGGTATTTGTCGTCTGAAGGGTCGAGCTTCAAATCGATACTGATCTCGTGAAAATTCGTCGATTCTGTCGAAATTTTTAGGCAGACATGCAAACATACATACATGCATTTATATATTGGTAGCTCAAATTTTCGATCCAAGCCGATTACAAATCTTGCCCTATCTCTAAATACCCTTCACAACGATACTGATCTAGTGAAAATCCTTCGCCTCCGTCGAAAGTTTTGAAAAGACATGCAAACATACATACATGCATACATTTATATATTTGTAGCTCAAGTTTTCGACCCACACCGATTTAGACCACAAATTGTATAGTAATTTAGTAGAGACCGAAGCGGTCAAACTTTTAAAAATTTGACCCCTATTATGATCCCTAAACATTTATTGTTTTAGGCTCAAATCAACTTATTAAGTTAGATCCATGTCCTAGGAACCTATATCCAAAATTCCAAGTGTTTGTACCCAAAATTGGCGGAAGAACTTGGTAGAGTTCTCAAAGATAACATCGTTGAACTTTGACCCGTTAACAGCAAAAGTTCTTGCCGAAAACGTATTACAAAGAGTTTTCCAAATCTCAATACCCCATATATCAAATTTTGAGTCTGTAGACTGAAAATTGACAGAATTATTGTGTAGGGAAATGTATACAGACACACAGACACATACAGACAGACACACAGACACTTTCACTTTTATAGATATACAAGATTTCCAGACCGGCGTTGCCCGGGTGTTTGGAGGTGTATGTTGAGCAAAAAAAAAAGTGGTAGTAGAAAGGCAAGTTCGAACCCGTAACCTGAATGAGGAAAAGAACGGGGAAAACGTGAGGTCTTTGCTGTTACGACCACCGTAAAACCGGGAGTAACGTAGGTTTTGATTAAGGCTAGACAATCGAAAAGAGGGGATGAATTTCGAAAATATCGGCGAAAAAAGCGACTCCTTCCTGGAAAAAAATGCCTAGTTGAAGGTAAAGAAATTAATGTTTTTAGCCAATTTTTCGGTATTTTTCTTCTGAAATGTCCTGCTTCAAACGATACTGATCTGGTGAAAATCTGTCACCTCCGTCGAAAGTTTTAGGCAGACATGTAAAATGTAAACATACATATATATATTTATATATTCATAGCTAAAACTTTCGACCCAAACCGATTAAAAAGCTTGCCCTATCTCTGAATCCCCTTATGTAAAATTTACAAATGTTTAGACCAGAAATTGTCTGAGTAATTTGGTAGAGACCGCAGGTGTTATTTTTTTTTAAATTTGACCTCTATTATGACCCCTTAAAATTATGGTTTTAGGCTCAAATAAAGTTATAAAGTTAGATCACTGTCAAAGGAACCTGCATCTAAAATTTCAATTGTTTATAGCAAAAATGGGCGGAGGAGTTAAATAGAATTCTCAAAGGTCAAATCCTTGAATTTTGACCACTTAACAGCAAAATTTCTGGCCGAAACCATATTACAAAGATTTTCCCAAATCTCAGTACCTTGTATATCAAATTTCGAGTCTGTAGACTGAAAATTGACAGAGTTATTTCGTAGGGAAATGTACACAGACACACAGAAACAACTTAAATGCCTACTAGACACTATCCTCGAGTGTCTAATGTCTCTCTGTACAGGGGTTTGTCAGAACAATCTGGCATGAGGATACTTTTTTCATAGAAGTAAACCCTGACCAAATATTCAAAATCACATAGTATTCGTAGCCCAAATAAGATCTCCCCACTACAGCTACCCCACAGCTTTTCCGAGGAATGGTGCACCTTCTCCAAGTGATATTACCTCAAGTAATAGCACGAAGCTGGATACTCCACCAGAGTAGATAAATTCCTATCCTGGAATCCAGTAAGACCATGAGATCAACATGAAACGAAAGATATACTACAACGTATAAAAATGGTTAATTGGGGAAAGGAAAATTATGTTCTCAACTTCTTTACTAATTCAGTGTTTGAGAGATAAAGAACTTTAATGGAACATTCGAAGATTTATGTATCTCATATACAGTTCAAGTGCTAGCCCCAGGTTGTGGACCCCTTGATTTCTGTGAACTTCATAACTGTGAACTGAAGTAAAATAAAAAAAAAACAGACATGTTCAATTATATATATATATATATATATTCCGTCTGCCTGCTTCCCTCCGGACTACAACTTGGTTGTCTTCAAGTCCAATGTTAACAAATTCCTAATGAACCGCCCCCTTAAGTAAACATTTCAGCAAATCTCCTCACTAACGTAATGTACTTGCAATAACCCTTATCCCTGAGTGGCTTCCGGGCCTTGATAAGTGGTGATCACTGTGTAAATATATATATATATATATATATATATATATATATGTATATATATATATATAAAATTGAACATGTCTGGGTTTTTTTTATTTATTATTATATTTTATATTATATTATATTATTTATATATACACTTACAAACATATATTATCCAATTAAGCGAATTGATGTTAAGTGAAATAATGTGTTCATAGCATAGAATCATTAACTTTCATTCATTGCCGTTTCAAAATCTCCTCATCCAATGAGTTTTACAATGAATTTTCATGAATTGTCCGAATTGATTATCGAAATATTTACCTGCTTTTTATTGTCTTTTATGCATTTATATATATATATATATATATATATATATATATATATATATATATATATATATTTCATTTTAAATTTCTTGATACTGTCTCTACATATTCCGTGGTCTCCATTTTCCTCCACGCTTACATATTTTCAGTTCTTCTCATTTGGTAAATTGTTTTACAGTCGTTTTATTTCTCTCTTTACTTCTCTTGAAGTGTCATCATTAATTGAATTGTCATCACTTATGCATAATATATTCGGCGCGATGTCAAACGAACGAATCGTAAGTGTTGGTCCTCTCAATCATTTATTTGTGTATTTAATTGCTCCATCGGAGCAACGTCAGCGATTAGTAAAAAAATGTCTTCACACACTTGTAGACGTCATTGTATATATATATATATATATATATATATATATATATATATATATATATATATATATATATATACTTTTTAAAGATAATTATCCACTGACACGTGTTCCTCGTCGACGACTCATCAGAGTGACTGCACCTAGCGAGATTCGTAATCGGAACCCAACGGTAAGAAACGTAATCTCCTACGACTAGGCTATCTCGCCGACTGAATCTATTTTTGTTTAGCGATACTTTTTGAATGAATTCAATTACATATACGAAAGTGCAATTTTACCTAAATGCGAGTTTAGAATGATTTTCCTTTTAACCAATTTTTGTACTCCAAGTGGGGAGCGAAATAGGTGTTGTTTTTAAAATATAATTATCCACTGACACGTGTTTCGTCGTCTACGAATCATCAGATTGGCTTAATTGGTTAAAGGTAAAATTATTTCCAACTCGCATTTAGGTAAAGATGCACTTTCGTATATGTAATTGAATTCATTACCAAAGTAACGCAAAACAAAAACAAATAACATATATCTATCTATCTTGTGACGTAAAGAAAATAGTTTTTGTGACATAACAGAAACATTTCTATGAAAGTATATTAAAATGAAAAAGAATATACAGGGTGGTCAAAAAGTCAGGTAACATTTTAAAGAAAAACGATATTAGCAATAAACGTATATTTAAGTACCATACATTGAAATATAAAATGAAACAAACATGAAATATGTTTATTTTGTTAATTGTCGTCCATTTCTCTCTATCAATCGCTGGAAGCGATTAACCACTGATTGTGTAACACGTGTAATCATGTCAGCTGATATCCCCGTAATCTCCTCTTCAATAAATAACTTTAAAGACGCTATTGTATCAGGCTTCTTGCCATAAACGCTATCCTTTACATAGCCCCAAAACCAGAAATCAGGAGGGGTAGTTTAATATTACACTCAAATATTTAAAAAAATAATATTAAACGAATAGAGATTATAATGGATCATATTGTTTTTTCTACCTTTAACATGTTACCTGACTTTTTGACCACCCTGTAGATAGATTTATATGAGTCGTTCTGCTTATAATTGTTTAATCTTGAAATAAAAACTTACAGCCATTGAATTATGAGTGGTTTGACATACTTATAGGTAAATGTGCACTGAACAGATATCATAATACTTAGTTAAATTCAAATTTTGAAATATCTATTAATTCAAACGTGGAAAAAAAATTTAAACAAATTGGGTCGCTGGAAACGTACACAGTAAAAGAAGACATTGTAAAATAGTAGATTTATTTGTAAGAAAATTGCGTTAAAATAACTTAAACTTAATACCGAAATGAACGACGTAAAAAAATGGAGAAAGTATTAACAATTGTTTATTGGGATAATTTAAAACGCAAAAAAATTAGGCCGCTGAAAACGTACAGAGTAAAAAAAAAATACGTTGTCAACAGGTCAAAGTTGATTTATTTGTGATAAAATTGAGACAGTATAGTTGTAATGCAAAATAGTTGCAAAGCATCCCCTAATAGCAGACTCAAAGGCTGCAGAAGGAGGGACTCTGCTATTGGCCAACATTTGGTTGACAACCCGTGCTGTGCCGATAGATATAAAATAGATTGGTTCGAGGTGCTACATAGAGCGGACTCCAAAAACCATTTAAAGATTTTGGAGTCTGTCTCTATCGCGGTGCGTCAACCTTCTCTGTGCCGGCAAAAAGAAACATCAAACGCATTGTTTCTCTTTGGGGAACTTTGAAATTTTTTCTCCCGCTTTTTTTCTTCTTTTCCTCCCTCGTTGTGCCAATATTTTAATCGTTTTTAAACGTTAATAAATTTTTTTTAGCATCCCCGTACTTTTGGCACATTTAATAAGTTCCCCATTAGAACTCTTTATTTTTCGACACAATATTATTTTGTTTCCTATCGATTTTCTCTCGACGAGATGATAGCCGAAAGAGCTCTCGAGAAACTTCCGCCTATTATTTTTAAAACTATATATAAATTCTGTACCTCCAAACATTTATTTAAATATATATATATATATATATATATATATATATATATACACACACATATATATATATATATATATATATATATATATATATATATATATATATATATATATATATAAAGATTACAATCACTTTCACTCGACAATTTTAAAGAGAACAGATGTCAGAGAGAAGTAGCACGATCATGTTGGAGACATGTGTGACGTCATAGCCTTAACAAGATGTCATGCTTGGCGTGAGAATGAGGAATAAAGGTATTTTCTTAAAACATTGAAGGTCTTTCCTTTTTTTTACATAGGCATCACCACATTATCAAGGCCACGAGGCAAATCAAGGATGAGGGTTAAAGAGTGTACAGTAGAAATTGGACAAGATAGTAATCATTAGTAATGAAAATTTGGTAAACTTGATAACTTATATGGTATGGTTCATCAAGAACTTATTTACGTTAGACTTGAAGACAACCATATTGTAGTCAGCCGGAAAGCAGGAAAACGGAAGACTTTCCTCTTTCCTATTCTTTGTCTCTTTTGCGACTGACTCTACCACGTGTGGGTCCCCACGGTCTACATGTTTAACGCGTATGTAACGCTATATTTGTGTGTTCATTTCGCATATATAACCATGACTATTCCATGGTCACATAGATGTAGCCAAAGATTTGCCATAAAGATTTCCGTTTAACTCCTTCAACTTACCCACGTCATTACCCTGTAAATCTCTGATTTCTTAGATCGAGTTGATAACATGTATTTTTATTTTAGGATTAATAACATTAATTTGCTTATCTTGCGAGTTATCCTTACAACACTGTACATTCCAATCGGGTTTGTGGGTTTGCTGTCGTTGTTTTACGGCATATCAGCCGTTTTCAGGTTATTTAATGTCGACTCCAGCGGTTTTGAAGAAAATGTTTTAATAGAATTTATATTTCTTTTTCAAGTCGGTTTCTATTAAACCCATAGTTGGAACCCTAACATGTACTACCACCCCAGGACAGAGTGGACCTGGGAGCAGTGGCAATTACAGGGGGGCCCCACACTCCGCAAAACCCGCAAGCTGGGGCCTCACCATTGGATATAGTTTAAGGTCATTTCTAGGACCTCCAATCGGAAAATGACGATGTCTAAGTGGTTAACTAAACAGACCGGCAACATGCGTGGGTAAAGTTCGTATTCAGTTCGTTCAACAGAAAACCTTTCGATTAGAATGTTGACAAACTTCATCTTGTTCCACTTCGTTTCATCCTTTGTGTGTTCTACGCGCAATTTATCTGCCTTGTATGTAAACGATGGACCTTGCTGGTTCGTTGTATTGAACTGAAAGTTTTCATCTCAGCAGAACAGCTACGGTTTACAAAGAGGGTAATGTGTGTGATGTACGTGCAATAACAATAAGACAGTTCGATACTATAATTTACGCGTGATCATATTCGAATTTAGTCTCCGAATAATAAAAACACTATTATAATCATAAGAGATTACTCACTGACAAAAACCGGTGGTGTTCTGAGCGACAATTTCTCTCTCCAGATTCCCAGTATTCTCCAGCTCTTCCGATAATCCTTAAAAATGAGTTTGTATCATCATGCAAAAATTCGAGCTGAGATCGAAACCGAAATCTAAAGAGTACGATAACCATTAAGCCATCTTGATACAATCTTTACAGAATGTACGATATCCATTAAGCCATCTTGATACAATCTTTACAGAATGTTTCCAAACCTACTTATAGTTAACATAATGTACACGATTTGCGCATGCGCAGTCGTCAAACAACTAGCAAACAGATAAAAGGCCGAGGACTCTCACGTACCAATTTTTCAATTTTGACTCATTAGCAGCCCTTTTTACCTAATAGAAACTGATTACGAAATTTTTCAGATGTCTGAATACAACACATACCAAACTTCACCATAAGATATACTCATCGCTAACATTATCTGAATCGAGATAAAAAGATTGATAAGAAATTGTAAACCTAAAGTTAAATTAATCATCGTTCTTCTAAATTCAGTTGTACACGTTCGCAAGCGAAGAAAACAAACAAACAAAAAATAATAACAGCAATAAAATTGTACATGGCGAATGTTTAGTGCAAATTCTAGAGCAAAGTTTACCGAAACAAACCAGAAAACCGACGTACAGAGCCACTCGTAAAGTTGCGATGTCCGTATGTATAGATTCAATTAAGTAAGATGAAAAACCGCCCTGTTGAGTAAAACCGTGCAATGTTTACTCTTCGAAATTTCGAATCAGGAAACGGGAGAATCAGATTATTTAATGAAAAGAAACTGTCGACCTCCAGAATTTCAATGTTGTAGACGGAACCTCTTTCACACACCCACGCACGTATTTGTACGTGAGCGTGGATATACAAAAGAAGCATTTGTGTATATTTTCGTTACACTAATTTACTTTGGAATTTTTATTTATAGAAACGATTATAGACCGACATGAGGTAATAGGATAACTACAAGCACAACATATTCTCGAGTAAGAATACACGTGCACAGTTGAAATGGGAACACACACATTATATATATATATATATATATATATATATATATATATATATATATATATATAGTAAGTTTAAATATATTGTAAGTTATATATATATATCGTAAGTTATAAAAATATATGGCAATTAAGCTACGCAGAATATGCCACGTTTCATTCTCGTGAGAATTCTTCAGGCTTATATATATATATATATATATATATATATATAGATGAGAAGACGATATCCAGATATGTTTTATTTATTTCTCGATGGATTTATTTTGTAAATATCGAACAAATAAAAGGATCGTTTCCGAAACGATTGTACATATAAACATAATTTTATTATCTTTCCTCCTATAAAAACGTAATTGATAACTTCACGCACTTTCTTTATGCCCATATATATAATAATTATCCACTGACACGTGTTTCGTCATCTACGATCCATCGGAGTGGCTGAATCTAGCGAGATTCGAAATCAGGACCCCATGATAAGAAGCCTAAACTTCTACCACGGGACCACCTCGCTTGACTA
>NC_136501.1:59369817-59392317 GCF_053919585.1 Euprymna scolopes
CTCAAAGAAAGAGTACATGTTTACAAACTACTAAACCGCAAAGAATTGAAGGGAAACATCATGGACGAAATAAGGGAATTAAATCCAGAGATTCTGCAATCTGTCAACAATAATGTTTTGGAAAGAGCACAAATATGCGAAGCTGAAAATGTGTAACATTTACATTATTTTTTTTTATTAAAAATGATTTTTTGGATTTTGCATTTGTTTGTTTAAACTTACCGATACATTAGTCAGATTGTATTTATTATATTACGGAAATATTTCAAGAATAAAGAATCTATTTAGGTTCAAAACCCTTCAGTGCCTTTCGTATTTAACGAAGGTTATACTCTCTGAGTGCCATTCACATATTTCATAATGATAGATTTGCTTCGGGAAATAGATTTGCCAATGTATCGTATAGGTAATATCATATAAAATAGATCAATTAATAGGTCCGTCTAGACAGGATGATAATATCGATGTAATCTTTCAAATAAACTTCGTATCTTCACGAAAAAAAATTTCCTAGCCTAGAAAGCAACGAGATTAAATCAAGGTATAAAAAGCGCTATTATAAATTTCGCTTCAAATGGCATTTATATTAAAAATATGACCTCATATATATTTTTTGAATACTGAAATTGATTATGAAAATTTATCTGCAAAACTTTATTTTTATTTTGAAATTCAGACTTAATTTAGTAACAGAAAGAGTTTAGCATCATTTAAACTCGTCGGGCAATGCATATCAATCTATGTAACCAGAAAATCAATAAAGACATTTTTATTTTCGGATGTTCTGTCGAACAATAAATTCTTGTAAATTAGAATAATTCACAGTCTTTAATTATGTTCGTATGTACCTGTATGTACGCGGTCCCTTCAATAAGTTTTTAGACTTTTTCATATAGGGCACTTGGTAGTGGACGCATGAAAATCTCGTCCATATTCAAAGTAATCTCCTCCGGCTGTAATGCACTTGTTTTACCTTTAGAAGGACCTATGGAAGTCCTCTTATGTGAGCATGTCAATGACCCTCGTCAAACTCACTTTTATCTCTTCAATTGTCTCATTGCGGTATTATCTAAGGTTTTCCTTGGGCCTAGTGAATAGCCAAAATCACACGAAGCATAGTCTGCACTATAGGGTGGGTAAGAAACTGTCTTCATATACATGTTGGTCAAATAGTCTGTGACAAGGATGAAGTTGTAGACTAGCGCATTGGAACAAACTTCGTGCAAATCTTACGTTCCTCGCGAAAAAAAGGTGTCTAAAGTTCCTACACTGACATCAAACTGCGTAGTTGTTTTCTCTATAGACACACGACGGTCCTTAATCACAGTGATATGCAAATAACTTTTTAAGGCTTGTTCACAAGTGAAAAAAAACGATGCTTCAATGGAGCACAGGCCATTTAACAAATTCCTCTGAAGAACAACTTTTAAAACAGAAGTAATTGAGCATCCCTATCACCCCTCTCTGCTCGTCCCTGCTTATCCATGAAATTCTTTGTTTGACGAATCAAGTCTAGGGTTCTGACTTCTTTACTTATGCCACACCTTTTATACAATCTCAAAGACTTCCTGCTTCCCTTAAAATTCTGTCCTAAACTTGAAAAAAATCAAACAGAAGTATATGGAACGCTTTAGACCGCTTTCGAACCATCTTGACATAAAAAATTTATGATGTATCGTTCTTCTTAATTGCCCTGAAATCATGACTGTATTTTTTAGATTGACCAGTTGTGACAGTTAGGCTTTAGTATAGTGTATTCCAATTCATGCTTTAGCTGTTCAGTTATATTTGAAATCATAAAAATTGGTCAGTCATTTCATAACGTCTGTCGCAATAACATACTGAATTTTAAAATGTCTACAACAACTTAACTTTTAATGCTTGTGCATAAAAAAGTCTCGAATCTTATTGAATGGAACCTCGTAATGCTGATTTTATGGTCCCCATATTGTATTGAATTAGAGTAAGCTATGTATATGCACGTAGCTGAGCATATTTCTTTCATTTATTTATCTCTTTTCATGGTGTAGTCGACTATGCACTATAGATTTCTTTTAATTTTACCTTTGAAATGTTAAAGATTTGTTTGGTAGGTATATTAAAAAAATGGACTTTTAAAATATACTAATCATCGTATTTAAGCGTAACATAAAAGTGTAAGTTGTTTAAGCAATTCTACACCCGTTTACTGTCTGAATTATTTCATATTTGACGTGTAATGCAAGTGTTCACTGTATCAATGTAAGTGGAACCATGTTTTATAGCAAGCCCCACTCTCTCCTAATAATGTACTTCTACTTGTGCAGCTGCCATTGCGCAAAGGCAGCATGCTTACCGCAAATTTAACCGACATAAGTCCAGTTCAAACATACAGAAGTATATAGAAGACATAAGTAACTGTAAGGAAGAAACAGAGACAGCTAAGAGAGAATTTACTGAAACCACCAAAAAAAAAAAAACGCATCGAAGCACAGAAATTACGAACCCGTGACTTCTGGAAAATCTACAAGAGTGTAGTAAATAATGGGCAATCAACAATTCGCCCACTATCCAACAATCATGAGGTTGTTTACTCAGCAACCGAGAAGGCTAACATGCTTGCCAGTCGGTTTACCTCCAACTACACATTTGATCCTGCTAACCACCCCCTCCCAGACTTTCCAGACGCATCACTAAACGATCTGAAAATAACCACTTCTCAGGTGCATGCTATCATAAAAAATCTTGACACTTCAAACACATGTGGACCTGATCTCATTCCGGTAGTTCTCTCCAAACGTAACAACAAATGCCTTAATGAATCTTGCTTTCCTGCGTCTGGAAAACTACTGCTGTAGTACCAGTTTTCAAAAATTCTGGCGAAAGAACTGACCCACTAAATTACCGCTCCATTAGCCTCCTTTCAAATTTCGCCAAAATATTTGAGTCCATAATGAACCAAGCTCTAGTCCATCACCTTACAGATGCTAAATTTCTGACCCACCAATAATACGGATTTAGGTAAACCCGTTCGACAGCAGACATGCTAACTGTAATCTCTGAACGTATATACCATTCACTGAACAAAGTAGATGAGGGTAGAGCAGTAGCTCTAGATATATCCAAGAATTTTGACAGAGTATAGCATGAAGGTCTTCAGATCATACAGTATCACTGGAAAAATACTTAACATAATTAAATGCTTCTTAGTTAGGAGAAAAATACAGGTTGTCCTCGACAGTCGTACATTTAAACAATATGATATAAAGGCGGGAGTGCTTCAAGGGTCTATCCCTGGACCTCTATTATTCCTTATATTCATAAATTACCTCCCTGACAAAATTGTCGGTTAGATGAGTATACATTCTGATGACACCACATTCTATAACAGACATGACAGGAAAACAAATGAACACACATCTAAAGAAATGGCAGAAACACTAGAGGATAACCTCCAATCTGTAGTGGGATGGGGACACAAACGGATGATCACATTCAATGCTGCCAAGACTAAACTTGTTTTCTTCAATAATCACAAGAGCCATTCTCTACCACCAAAAGCAATGGCCAAATACTCTTTATCTGAAAGTAATCTTTTAAACTGCTAGGCCTAACGTTAACAGGAAACATGAGTTGGAACAATTACATTGAGATCATTGCCAGAACCGCTGCGAAGAAGGTAGGTTCTCTCTACCGTACTAGAAAGCTACTAATGCCCGAAAGTATCATGTACCTCTATAAGGCCACCATTCGCCCATGAATGGAGTATTGTTGTCATATTTGGGCTGGTACATCTGCTACTAGTCTCTCGCTCCTAGACAAGGTTTAAAAGGGAGTCGCCAACTTGATGGATCCTGAACTGTCATCTAGGCTTCAGCCTCTGTCCCATCGAGGAAAGTAACATCCCTCTGCCTGGTCTACAAGTACTTTAACGATGAATGCTCCGACAAACTGAAAGCACTCGTGTCCCCATCGAAGTAAATACCCCAGACAAACCCAACAAGGAGCTAAATCCCACCCCTTCACAGTAGAGATCCCTAGATGTAAGAGAGCCTTCTACTCCAGTAGTTTCTTCCCCAGACCCGCTTGACTTTGGAATTCCCTTCCGCGTTCCTGCATCCCTAACTGCACTGACATGACGAAGTTCAAGTGTAACGTGAACCGGCGTCTTGCTGCCCAACTCCCCACATAGTACCCCTATAGATTATGTCATTGATAGTAGCCGCCTATATCAAAGTGGCAATCTAACTTGTTTGGGATGAAAATGTAATAAAAAGAAAAGTGGGACTATATCTTACAGTAATTGCGTACGAATTGAGGCAGGCGTTTGTAAAATTAAGCATGAGCAGGGCTTGTTGAAATTTGTATGACTATTTGCTGGGATTGATCCTTAAATAAGGAGCACGATAATTTGTAAAGTGTCTATATATTAATAGGATAGCGTGTGTGTTATTTATTTTGTGTGTCACGCTTACACCCGAGTGACTGTCGTTTTATTTTATGGACTTCCTTTTATTGTAATAAAAATTTTTACCAAGAATTCTTCATAAGTTTCGGTTTCAGTTTGAATTATATCTGATGACACTCAAGTCATTAATTTTTATAAATAATTTTAACAACAATTTTTCATAAGTTTCGGTTTCAGTTTGAATTAAAGCTGATGACACTCAAGTCATTGATTTTTATAAATAATTTTAACAACAATTCTTCATAAGTTTTGGTTTCGGTTTCGATTATAGTTGAAGGAACTCAAGTCTTATATTTGAGTTTCCATTCGATCTGATGCACCCAAGTAATATGGAAATATTTTTTTTTATTTTTGAAATCGTAACTTTATAATATATACAAATCGATAGAAAATTAACTCTAAAATAATATATACGAAATCTGCAAGAATTTAAATATCATATTTAAATGTACTTTACGACCGGGCTACGCCGGGTGTCACTGCTAGCTTGGACGGATTATTTTGCAATTTTTACAAAAAAGCTACAATAATATCAGAGCGTCTCGATTTACTTGGACATCAACAGAATACCAGCATCAATATATTACATACTAGCGGGGGTACCTGGCGTTGCCCGAGTGTTTGTTTCCGGGACGGGGGGGAGTTTTAAAAAATGTTATGGTAGGTAAGTAGGAAGGATCAAACCCGGAGTCATGAGTAAAAGTAGGAAAATAAAGTGTGAAAAAAAAACAAAAAAACATCTGCAACGTTAACAGTTCGGCCACCAAGAAAAGTCCATTCCAGTTGTTTAGGAAAAAAAAACAAAAAAAAACGACTACGGTAGGTCGGCGCGAACGTGAAAATATAATGTGAATTGTCCAGCACGCTAACCACTACGCCACAGAGCACTGCAGCTTAGTTTAGTGATTTTAAATAACTTCACATGAAAGAACTACGAAGCCAAACCGGTGTTCTCTTCTCAACTGTTCCTTGTGAACGATCCCCAAACGGTGTTAAGTGGTGGCAGGGGGAGGAGGAATTTATTAGAGAGAAAATATTTTACCACTTCCATTGATCTTAACCGATTTTGGCCGTGACTTCTCAGCAGAAAAAAAGTATAGAAATCTAAGATTATCGAGGAATTTGAGAAATAATAAGCCTATAACACACCTCAGATATTGTTCTGCCGTTTGTGCATATTATATTTGCATGAAATATCTTGATTTTTAATCCTATTAATGTCAAAATCAGACGGGAAAAAATGAGTTCATTTTATTTATATAGATAGAAGAAGAAGAAGATAGAAGAAGAAGATGAATGAGTCCCCTGTGGAATTTCCACAGGTCTCACTAGTTTTTTTTAATTATTATTTTTGTATTTCGCAAATTAGTTAGTAACTTTGCAAGTATTATTTTAAAAACTAATACAAATACCACGCCACAGTTTTTTGTTTTTATTGACGGACACTGGCTTTTTAAACCTAACAACTTCCTTTTTAGAAATAAATATTTCAAGAATAAAACGGTATTTAAGTCATGCAAATAACATAGAAGGGTTGTTATTTTGGCTAGGAACAAAATACAGTATGTGTTCTCATGGTACACTTAGTCTGTTCTTTTTTCGATGTTCTTTATTATATATATATATAATAGGAATATTTATAATTATATATATATATGTATGTATATACATATATATATATATATATATATATATATATATATATATAAAAATCTATGCATGTATGCGTGTTATATATAAGGGAGAGGCAAAAACAGAGGGAGGAACGGGCATTACATATTAAATCTAACAAAATTCTGTCAATAAATAGAAAAATCTCGTTTTTGTATTCATGTAATTTTACTTTTTCATTAGGTTGTTGAAAAAATAATGTTTCAACTTAACAGCAAAAAACAACATTTTGTTTTTACCAATCTAATAATATCGCAGGGTAAAATCGAAACCGTCTACTTGATTTTTCAATCTAACATTGTCCCAACTAAATCGTACGAACATTTGTTAAGTTAACTTTTAAAATAATACTAATCAGAAAACAATACGCAGTATACTTTAATTTTAAAACCATAACTAAGATTGGATTTTTGGACCTCTAATAGATGACTATAAATCACAAGGATAAATACGAAATTCCAGATGATTATTTTAATCTAGGTAGACTGAGTCAAATTTAAGTCTTGTTTATGACATTAAAAAGCTGACCATATATCTAATATTTCTCTCCTTGGTACTAATATATTTGTTTGAAAGAATCGAGTCATCTTGTCCCCGATAATGGAGTAATACAATCAAAAATTGTTGTACAAACGGATTTTCATTGTGGTAACTTATAATATGCTTTAGGTGTTCGGCAGGTTTTTAATGGTCATTTACGGGCTGCTCTTATACCCGTCGGTATTTAAAGCTTACACCAGTTAACCTATTCTTGTATGTAGGAACCCAGTGTGTTCATATTCAATTCATCAATAGAGGCATAGTGAAAAAAACTAACAAAGAAAAAAGATATAACCAGAATGAAAAATGGTTATGTCAGATTGATTGCTATTCAGGTCTGACTTAAAATCCGACTGATATCATATTTTATAGTAGATGACGTAATAGGAATTCGAAAGATGTAAAGAATAAAAACGAATAAATTCCTGCCTTCATGAAATGACTCCATGTAGGCAGGAAGGATCCTGAATCACTTCAGAATGCAAAGATAGTGGGAATTCATACTACAATTAAGAATAGAAAATCCTTTAGAGAAAAGATGAAGAAAAACAAAAACGAAATGATAAGTTTAAGCAATCATATAGATAAAGTTAGCAGAAACAAATGGAGGAGACAAATCGCGTTGATATTAAAATCCCTTGTTGAGGAAATGAGAGAATGACGGTAATGGCGAATGAAGTCATAGAGATGATTGGGATTACGTTTTCGGTCGGCGCCACTACGAAGTGATGAAGGATTCTTTCCTAATCACGGAGATTCCAATTATCTCTTGCCATTTATTCAAAACTTATGTGAAGACATCAAGTATCAGAAAATGAATTAAATTCATTCAGAAAATCCTTGGCTGTTTTTTCCCCTTTATTTTTAATATTATTTTATTTCAGTTTCCTTTTCTTCATAAATATTCTGCATTGTATCTGCCATACTTTCCTCCTCCGGTCTTTCCTGTGAGTATATTTGGAAAGCATACTATTAAAAATCTAGCGTTATAAAGATGCGTTTTCGTTCTCTTTATTTGGTTACTAGTTATGAAAACCTGGCGTTGTACAGAGGCATGCTATGTTTTGGTGCCTGTTTTGTCTAATACTGACTACAATACTCGTTCCAGGATTCATAATTAGAGCTAGGGCAACAGCATATTATTTTCATTGTTTTGACTCTCAAATGTGTATCCGTTGATATCTTATATGCTTTTATATAGAGTGATCTTGATCTCGGTTGATTAACTCTGTCTAACTGTGTCGGATATATACTCGAGAGTCAAAATGATGATAAGAATATTCTGTTCTAATAACCTTATTCATAATAAAGTGACACGGTTGGAAGCTTTAATATGAATATTTAATATGCAATTCCCAAACAGAGTTTCCCAAAGTTGGCTCCATGGAGCGTTGAGGCTCCGTGAGTTAGACCAAGGGGGTCATGATGCCCTTTCTTAAAGAGAACCAAATGCTTTATATGCAAAAATTAAATGGCTGCAACCATTTTACTATCAGTCTTTTTTTACTAGAAATAGATATGATACATAAATACAGGGGTAATAATTTTCAGGATGGTTAACACGAAAGAAAATAAAAAATAAATTAACAAAAAATGCAACCATTTTTTTTATTAATCAAAAACAACAAAAAAAGAGTTTGGAAGCATTATCATCAGCAGGGCTATGACAATAGCATATTCTTTTCATTGTTTTGATTCTCGACTATATATCCGACACAGTTAGACACAGTTAATCAACCGAGAAGCACATCACTCTATATAAACGCATATAAGATATCAACGGATACCCACTCGAAAGTGAAAACAATTAAAAGAATATGCTGCCCCAATCATCAGTTGGTGTTAACATTGTAACTTAATAGTTTTTTATATTTATTAGGTTGGTGCAAAAATAATCAGTTTTTGACGTTCAACTTAATGTTAAAAAACAACATTATTTTTGCATCAATCTAATATTTAAGAAATTATCTTGGTAGTGCTCCATGAAAATCTTTTGCTGTGCTCATGGGCTCCATAGTGCCGTAATGTTTGGGAAATCCTGATTTAGAATACTTTAAATATGTTGCCATTGTTAACATTGTTGTTCATCTACTTAGGAGGTAAGACAGAAGGTCAACTATACACGCCAGCGGACTTCGACAAAACAACTCTTGGCAACTGAAACGCTTTAGCAGTTGCATTGACATTCGTTGGCAGGAATACCTAAGATGATTCGCTGGCAGGTATACCTCAGATATATAGCGATAAACTAACCCATTATCAGAGAGAAGATAGGGATTGAAATCTTTGTTCTCTTAGCACAGAACCAGACCATACATAAACCCTCAAGTATCGAATTTATTTGCTTATTTTTTAAATTTTATTTTTTGTCGAGATGGGTGTAGTGAAGTAATCGGTCTCTTGAAAGATAAACAGAGACGTCAAAGGAAAGCTGTCCACGTGTCCAACACAGAACAACTTGCACAAGTGGGGCTGTGTACAGGGCGCTCGGTGTCCCTGCAGTGACAACGTGCAGCTTATTGAACACATCCGCGCAGACTGTCCCCTACGCGAGGCATGTTTCGATGTGGACTTGAGGGATACCGCGGACACTGTCCGACGATGGATCTTAAGATGGCGTTAAATGCTATGATGATCGTTATGATTTGCTTATTGTTAACACGTGTAGCGAAATAGATGAACAATTACTTTCGAATAGATATGGGAAATCATTATTCGGGGCTACTTCATTAATATAAGATTGTATTAGAAAAAGAAACACGACGAATCAATAACTTTGTCTATTCTTAAAAAAAATACGTCGTGTTTATTAACGTTTCATTACACAACGAAAAGTAAAGAATTAAGAAATTTTCATAGGGTCTAGATTAATAACGTGCTGTTTTTTATGTTTCGTTTAGGCTTGAACGTTTTGTGAATGAGTTCGTTAGAATGTGCTTATAATGTTATATTTCAGCTGTTGTTCATGTGATTTGTTCTCGCCTATAAACTCAATGCGAACGTGTGCTCAGTTTTATGCCAAACTCTTACTAGTTTTTTGACGTCAAATTAATCGAAATGGATTATTTTGATAGAACCGATTTGGTCAGGACTAAATATTTAAACATGAAAATTTCGAATAGTTCTGAAATATTTCGCTAGTGTTGTGTTGTTGTTGTTATTGTGGTGTTGGTGGTGGTGGTGGTGGTGGTGGTGGTATGTGGTGGTTGTGATTGTGTTACTTATGGAATAGGTGTTGCACAGGCCTCCATATTTAAAGAAGTATGCTATGCCCAAAAACAAGTATTTACATATACATATATAAGTACGTACAGAAATATAAATATACATATTTATGTACGGCATGATCGTGTTGTCACAGAAGCTGTCGCCAGATCACCAAATTTTAGAGACGATGAGACTAACTAGTACCAGATAGGTGACCATTTGTGAAGACTAGGCGCTGTATGTACCAAGATGTAGAAATTTCCAGGATAGTATCTTGATGCGCGTTTAATTCACTGGGAGAGATGCAAACTCAGTCCTCGTTTAGACACTCATCTAGGAGGAAAAACTCTGGTGTAAAACCCGAGGTCTACTATCTGTTCTAGCTTTTGGCAGCCATTGCGCCGACAAAGATTAGCAGTGGCATCAAAAATTGTGATTAGTTCTGATCAAAGTCTTCATCACTATAAACAAATCATTTGTGTGCAATTCAGAGCAAGCTCATTAGTCGAAAATTGGCGGAGCTCCTTCGTCGAAAATCGACGGGACGGTTCAACATATAGTTGAGGTTCATTTATAGTTATACATATGCAAATTGAAGCAAAATCAACTAATAAAACTAGTAAAGTAGGTAATATTGTATCCGAAATGAAATATAAAGAAAAAATATGATAATATTAAGTTGCCATGCAAATTTCATATATAAATCCACGTAAACTCTCCAGGTAGTCTTCGTTTTAAAGGACAGTTCGTTACATTCGTAATATTAGGCTTCATTCCTACAAAATGACATCACGCCTGAGGACCTAGCAAGCATGATTTCTCGAATAGTCAGACTGTTGTAGTGAATGATAGATTTTTACAAAAAGCATTAGAAAACTGTAAAATTTCAGGGACAAAATAAACACGATTTACATTGAAACAACTTATTTAATGTCAATCAAAAACAAAAATGAAAGAAATGAGAATAAATTCGAAAGGGAAAAGTTGTCTTGTTTCTGCGAAATAACATTTCTGTGTATAAACATTCTGTTGTTTAAATGATTTTAAAGATAAATATTTTTTTATCATTTACTTAAAACACAAAATAAGGAATAAAATAGTATCTGTGTCTAGCTATAGCAACTGTACTATTTTCCTCAGATTTAAAAATGTATATATTTTGTATAAATCTGTTTTCTCCTCTAACTCTTGATGTCGGAGACGGCATAAAAATTGGCATTAGCGGCCTCGGTTGATAACAAGGTAGATACGCTTGAACATCCAAGCGTTTTCTTGGGGATCGTTCCGGCACAATGGCTCGTAGTATTGTGACCCAGGACACGTGATTTTTCAACCGTACTTTACTAAAATATGAAGCGATCGGCAAAGGTGCTGCATTTGTCATATTTTTTTTCATTTTCTTGCTTCAATGAAGTGACTCTAGAGAAGATTTCACTAATATTGTGGCACTATATCTCACTGCCACGGTTGCTAACACACTCTACAGTATGACCGGGTGGTGATTTAGCCATAAGCGTAAAGATACAAAGAAATGCAATCCTAGAATTCCCTTTCTAGATCGACCTTTTTTCTGCCGGACGACATGGGGTAAGCACGTGTGTTTGTGTCTCTCCGTGAACGAGCGGGGACCCCCTTTCCATCAGCACTAGTTAGGACTATCTATGTAGCTAGCTCAGTCTAATAATTTTTAAAGTTTAAGTATTAATTGCTTTTTTATCCTTTTTGTAAAACATTGTGAAATATTGTAATATATTTATGTATAGAAATAAAATAGGTAAGATTTCTCATACATATATCGATTGTGTCGTGTTGTGTGTTTTACTGAGTCTGCCACGAATGCCTCCATCAAACAATGAAGTGGTTCGGAGAACGAAGAATAAAATTCCAACCAGAATGTCACCAGGGTGAAGAGGTTATCTTGAGAGAATAAAGGAGCCACACCAACATCCAACATCTCGGGTATGATTTTCTTCTTGTTAAACAGACCCTAATGACTGGCCATCTTCACATATTCATGAGACCACTTCTAAGATAATTAGTGTAACATGTGAAGCCAGTGACCGGCTGATCGTGTTATAATATAAATGGGTGCAACTATTGCGTAAAATGATATCACATATCTGTGTGTTCCCTGTTCAAAAATGAAAGAGTCAATGTCAACTAGGCAATAGGAAGACCTATGTTGGACTCGTAATTGAGTGCGATGTGACGTAGCATGTAAATAGTGCTGAATCTGTAGGAGGGGGGTCGTAGGGCAAACTCCTTAATAATATGCCCGCAGCAACGGTGACCTTAGTGACTGTTCTATATACATTTAACCTATTTACATTACAATGTAAATATTTAAAAATAGTTTCCGTTACGAAATATAACCATATTGTATAAACAGATACCGATTTATGTTACAAAATGCAACACAAACAGACATATATCCCTTTTTTCAGAAAAATGACAAATGCAAAACTTTACAGGCATTATTTATAATTATTCTCCAGATTTTTTGTTCTTATTACGCTGTGCAACAAAATTTGAGTTTAAAAAGAGTAGATGCCGTATAAGACGTGTTTCGATGTTAGAAATGTATCTTTATGTCTCTAGAAGACGCACCGTTTTCATGTACTATAAATCATATGACAAAACACGGACTTGTCAGTTCAAACAACAGTGATACTGTTAATCGCATTGTGTTGAGTGTCATCCTCCCTTTTTATATCCGCACAGTAGTCTGACAATACGCCAAGCTTCCACGGAATCCTGAACCATGAGTCTATCTAGAGAATACTCTGAATCTTTGCCCACTCCGTTAAATCTAGAATGGTCGATCCAAAGGTTTGGTTCCCCTAAGTTTTGTATAACAACTATGTCCCTAAAAGATGTTTAACCTTTATCACAGCTATAATTAATGAACCAGAGAAGATCACCTCAGAATCTGATGAAATTAAAATATTTGCAAATAATCTCGTGAGAAATTTCACTGTTGCGATTAACAACAACCCGTAGAGTTTTCCTTTTGACAGAAAATACTCTAAACGACAACCAACTTACTACCAGTAATATCATCAAACTTATCAAGAACATCGATGACAACAATGCAACTGATCCCGGTAAAATTCTGATCAAAGCACCAATGGAAATTGCAGTCCAGAATAGCTGGTGTATTTACAAAGTTATTGCTTTCAGAAGAAATGCTATTTATCACTTGAAAAACATTGCTGCTTGGCCTGGTATTTAAAAATCGCAGAATGACCTCCTTTTATGCATATGTTGCTTGAATCTGTAATAGATCTAAAAGTGGTTAGACGCCTCAGAGAGAGCAATCTACTTAGTGACAAGCAATATAGATTTCTTCCTGCAAGATCTATATCTCTAATATAGCACAAAATCAGTGAATCTCTAAATGTTGGTACAAGGCTTCGTTACTAGATCAACATCTTTTGATATTGGGGGTCTTCGTAATGCTTGACACAAAGGTTTGCTCCACAATCATTGTTATCTGGAAATGCCCTTCAAGCATCAAAGACGTTTGTCGATAGGTATATAAGAGTAATTATTGGCGGGAAAACGTCTTAAGCACCCAGCATCAACGCCTATCTACATCAACGAACAATTATTACTCTAAACCTATTCAGGATTTTCATAAATGATATTTTAGCTAATATTTTAGAATAATTCGGTGATATTATGACAAATGACACAACTATTTATGGCGGCACTTCAAAGACTAGTGGAGAACAATAGCTTTCTGACATTATCTCCTTCATTTTGGAACACGTGGTATAATGAGTTAAGATGTGCTTTGTTATTGAAACGCATCTAAACCTTACCATATCTAGTTTCACAACTAATGTTCGGCCCCTCACATCACCTTAGTCTAAATGAATGGTTTTCAATTCGAAAAAAGCCGTAAGTACTGACCTTCACCACAGAACAGACTGAATAGACTATAAGTTACATTATTATATAATTTAATTTTATCAAGACGTGCATACATCTGTTAATGTTATTATGCAAATAGAAGCAACTCTGATTTTTTTCAGTTTTATTTGACTTTATTTGACTAGAGTTTTGTGTATGTTTATCCAGAGAGAGGAATCTACTTTTGCTGAACAAAAAAAAAAAAAAAAATGATCGACTCATTTTATCTCTTAAGAAATTTTCTGAACTCTTGAAGCAATTCTAAGCCTTTATGAAAGATCAATTATAAAATCGAGTAGTGCGTTCGTATTTGAGAAGGTGCCGTCAGGAGCATTCTTTCTTGACTTTTGATGCCTACAAAGAGATTATCTCATTCCGTCTATACACTTCCTTTACGCAACAGAGATGCTGCTAGCCTCTTTTTACTGTATCGTTATGCCCATGGTAGCTGCTCAACTGAGCCCTGTTATCTGTAAAACATTCACAGCAAGAACACATCTGGCTACCACACAGAAAAAACTTCTCTGCTTCTCTTCATGTACTAAAACTCAAGCGGAACCCCCACGAACAACGTGTATTTCATAGAAATCTCCACCTGTGGAATTATACATCACAAGTCTGCTTTTCACCTTATTATAGCATGGTTGTTTTCAAGTATAATATAAACAAATATTTGTCGGGCCATTCCCTTGGAAAATCAAGTCATCTAAAATAATCCTCTGCCTATTCAACCCACTCTGATCGCGATCATTATTCAATTAATAATCATATCAATTCTCCTCATCAAGTGCCACCGGGCATTAATAAACGGTCCATAAATACATCTTATACTTCCCGCATATCATCGATTTAAGAAAAAAAGCTGTGATCAATGTTTCTGAAAAAGAGATCCAATTTGGTTCTTGTTCGTTATTGTAGCGAAATTCGAAAATGGAAATATTGAATTTCAATAGAAACCAGTGGTATTTACTGAATTGTCATGTCTGATTAATGAAAATACTAAAAATAAAAAATACTCTAAAGTAGAAAATAAATAATTAATGAAAGCAGTTTTCGAAGGCAATAAGCAAGAATAGAGTTTGGCTAAATTGGCCAAAAATGTTCAGTTTTCATAAAAGGTTTACCTCCCTTTTTTACGATATGAACTCTCTGGTTTCTTTTCTATTTTTTTGTGCAAAACTCAATTTTTGCTAATAATTAATTTTCTACGTTTTCGTTTTTCGTAATTTCAGGATATATTCATTATTGTGACATAACAATTCAGTAGATGTGCTTTGTTTCACTTGAGATTCAATATTTCAATTTTCGAACCTACCATTTTTTATTTTCTTGGTTGGTTGTTGTTCTGAGTGGTTAGTGTATGAAAATTTTCATCCATCTCATAATATTCATCTTCATTTAATTGTCAATCAATGTATCGATTTAATTCTCATTCTCAGGTTAGGGTTTAGCATTTGCTAAGTGGAGATTCTTTTATAATACAGAATAACCTTCTCACTTTTTAGTATTATACTATACTATGGTCTAACCCGGATATAAGATACCCGAATACAAGAAAAACGATATAAGAGAGATTTTCCTTGGTCCTAAAGTAGAGTCTGTGTTAATATACAGTGTAACCCGGATAAAAAGGACCCGAATATATGAGAGCGTCTAGGGCCTAATCAGGCTCTTATATCCGGGTTACACTGCATATGTTTCTGAATTATCGAGATGAGGATTGATATTTAGTATTGTTTGAATTATTCACACTACTGTTCTAATCTTGTATGTTATTCGCACAATGGTTTAGCCGATGTAACCTCCAACCTTCTTCAGCTGTATATTGTCGAATTTAGGAATGTCAACTGGAACCACTTATTTAATTCACAGCCGTAGTATGCTCTCGTTCCGTCAATCCTTACCGAGCAGACGTTCTAAGTAATTGGAGTTGTATTCTTAGAATAGCCCTCTCGGCGAATTAAACCTTCAACCTTCAGTAGAGAGTTGCTGATCAATTGGCTTGCTTCGCTGCCGACTACAGTATGTTAGGCTTCAAGTCCAATGTAAACAAATCCTTGTTGAACCGTCTCCTTAAATAACCAAATGCTACTCAACTTGCACACATTAACGTTACTACACTACCATCTTACATTTATAAACACTTATCCTCGAGTGGCTTTTGGGTCTTTATATGTGGTAATTCCCTTTGGAACAAAAACGGAAAAATTTGCAGTTACACACGTTTACACACGTGTTTACACGTATATACTCCAACCCAACACGGTGTAGACTCTGTCGCATGGAACATAAGGAAGGAAGAGGAAAGAAATTCAGGTCGCTGTTTCAGGTTTGTACAAAAAAACACCTTTATTCCTGGTTCTTCGGCCACGCTTGACTCCTCCCATCGGCTGTGACGTTACTCCCCTGTATATAAGGTGATCTGATCTTCTCGAACGTGATTGGTCTGCGCACACATTATATATATATATATATATATATATATATATATATACATATATATATATATAATAAATTACACAGCCAAACAACGTCGCAGCTCACAAGAGCCATGACAGTCAACGAACCGGAAGTCCAAGACTCAAGTTTCGCCCTCATTTGGGCTCATCAGTTAGACACATCCGAGCTCAGGATTCGAAACCCGAGCCTCTAACTGATGAGCCCAAATGAGGGCGAAACTCGAGTCTTGGACTTCCGGTTCGTTGACTGTCATGGCTCTTGTGAGCTGCGACGTTGTTTGGCTGTGGAATTTATTATACAATCTCTCACATTCTGAATATATATATATATATATATATATATATATATATATATATATCTTTTTCATTTCTTCCTCGCCGTGACATCACTTCGCATACGGCCCAGTATTTGCATACAGCCGTCATATGCGCATCCGCGCCCTGTTAAAACATTATCTAGTAATATACTTGTTACGTGACGTGGTCTTCTGAGGTCCTGTGCAGATTTGTAAGTAAAGCAGAAAGATTCCTGAGTTCGACTAGATACACTTTAAAAAAATAAGATGCTGCCTCGGTCGAAACGTTGTGTAAATAACACTAACGATTCGAAGAGTGGTGCGAATAATCTTAATAATGCAGACTAGATTTTATATTTTCTTTCCTGTTATTTCGCCAGTCATGCTTTCATTCTTTTCTTTATTTCTTCTTTCTGTCTTTCATCTTTCATTAATTTATTTTTTTCAACCTGAATAAAAAAAAAAATAAGAAACGATACTTAAAAAGGGAGAATAAGAAATCAACAAAAATAATCTGTGCATATTCCTGGAAATCATTATTTCTTTATTTCACTCTGGCGTTCCCCTTCTCGTCTTTTGAGAAATATTTATTACTTCGCGTATTTCATCGCGGTTTTATCACATCCGAATCTCGTCACTGATATGCCGGCGATACCTGCTTTTATTACCTCCACCAATATGTCGCGATATCTTTAGAACGGAAAACCTGATTTTCGTTTATCAGAACGAATATATATATTTTTTTATTGTCTACAACATTCGGTAAATTTCTTTTTAACTTTACCTTTCTATGTATTATCAGCGACAAAATAGTTTTAAAAAAAATAGAAACCATTGAGCTTGTAACAAAACGATAAAAAAGTATATATATATATATATATATATATATATGCATATATATATATTGTATGTTATTATTAGATGTATTTCTAGGATGAAATTGATATTACAATATGGAGAATGATGTCGAAAATGGCTTTAAAAGGAAGTAAGAACAAAAGGGAGATAATTAAAGAAAGATGAATAATAAATGACAGATAAACGAATGCAGAAAGATTGGGAAGGTGAAAATATAAAAGAAATATAAATAAATAATGAAGGACTAACTGTAAACAGAAAAATAAATAAAGGAATGAGCATTGAAATGAGAAAAAAATGTCAATTATTATTTAAAGGGAAAAATGTGTGTCTATATGTCCAGCTAAAACTTTAAAATACACAACAATGTTGGTATGGTTTATATCGGTGTAATGCCGGATGTAGAATATCTATAAAAAGAAATCTTAACTTTGCGGTTAAATGGCCATTTATATCAATGGATGTTTTCAAGACGTACATACATCTGTTACTTTTATTAAGCAACGGGAAGTAACTTTGGTATTTTCACATAATTATTTCACTTACGCCGATTCGGGTTAGGTGTATGTTTATCCAAAGAGAGGAATGGGCTATGGGAAAAAGGGAATGCTGGGTAGAAAGGGGAAGTAAACTGGGGTGGGTAATAGAGAGGGTCAAAATCGACAGAATTTATGTAGAGTTTTGGTCCTTGTTAAAAGTTGTTTGTTCTGTTTATAATAATGAAAAACGAAAATTGTGAAAATAAGACGCAATGAAAGAAAAAGGAAAATAAAAAGTAAGAGAAGTTATGAATAGAATACGTTAAGAAAGATACAATAAAGTAAAAAAGGAATAAAAAATGAGAAAGAATATAGAAGAATAAGATAACGACCTAATAAAAAGAGATGGTCGTGAAGGAAAACAAAATGAATGAAATAAATGAAGAGTTAATGACGAGGAATGATAAGCGTAGAAAAAGACGGAAGAAACGAAAATGAAAATTTGGAATCAAAAGAAAACTTTTAAGCACTAAAAAAAAAAAAATCGAAATTCTTTCAATTTCGATTTTTTATTTTAGTGTTTAAAAGTTTTCTTTGACGATGAAGACAACGACAAATAAGAAGCCTGAAAAGAAACAAGAGAAATATTAATCGAATCACAAAAACAATTATGAAAAATGAAACAAATAGGAACAAAGGACAAAAAAATATTTAAAAAAAAAACGAAAAAAAAAACATGAATAAATATAACAAATTAAAGATTAAAAAATATACCTTTTAAAAAAAAAATTCCATTTTCACCTACAAACAATGCACAGTGTCGTTTTGATTTAGGGGGGGTTCCTATCGGTGACACAATTTGTAAGAATACTATGTAGGGAATTGAGCAGCAAAATGTCTGTACAGTTGGTAAAACAGGAACAAAGAACAAAAAATATTTAAAAAATAAATGAAAAAATATAACATAGTAAAGATGAAAAAATACATCTTTTTCAAATTCCATTTTTAATCTAAAAAAAGGCACAATGCCACTTTGATATAGGTGGCTACTGTCGGGACATAAGTTTCAGGGATACTATGTAGGGAGTTGAGCAGCAAGATGTCTGTTCACATTACACTTGAACTTCCGCATGTCAATACAGTTGGGAAAACAGGAACCAGGAAAGGAGTCCCAGAGTCTAGCAGGCCTGCGGAAGAAACTATTAAAGTAGAAGGTCTCTATTCATCTAGGGATCTTTAGTATGTACGGGTGGGATTTTGCTGATTGTCGGATTGTCGGGGTGTTTACGTCGAGGGGGACAAGGGCTTGTAGTTCGTCACAGCATACACCATAAAAAATATTTGTAGAACATGCAGAGGAATGCAAGATTTGGTCGATATGAGACAGAAGTTGAAGCTTGGATGACAATTCAGGACCTATCAAAATAGTGACTCTCTTTTGAACTCTGTCCAGGAGCGAGAGACAAGTAGCAGATGCACCAGCCCAAATGTGACAACAGTACTCCATGCACGGTCGAATGGTGGCCTTGTAGAAGTACAGGATACTTTCAAGCGTAAGTAACTTTCTAGCACGGTAGAGATAGCCAACCTTCCTCGCAGCGGCCTTGGCAATTCTCTCAATGTATCTGCCACATCTCCAATACTTTCAGGTAATGTATCTTTAGCCATAGATATTGGCGGTTGAGAAGGTTTCTTGTAATTATCAAAGGAAAGCAGCTTAGTCATGGCAGCATTGAATGTGACCATCCATTTTTGTCCCCATTCAACTACAGATTGGAACTCTTCCTCTAGTTTTTTCTGCCATTTTTTGAAAGAAAAAAAGAGAAATAACTTAGAACAAAACTAATGTATCAATAGAAACCCATTAAAAGGTAGTTAAAGAAAACAAAGAAGAAATTGAAAATGAAAGAAATACACGTGGAAAGAAAAAATATGCAAGGATCATATAATGAAAAGGAAAACAAGTGAAGTATGCAAAATGAACGAGGCATTAAAAAATGATTAAGTCCAGCATTTCTCACCCCCAACCCCTTTCGCTCCAAAAGTCCCCAGGGAACGTCAAATCCTGGTGAAAATGAACAAACGGTTTAGTTTTAGACCTTAACATATGTAAATTTGAGTTCTGCACCATGCAAAAAAAAAAAAAAAAGAAATGACTAAGTTCATCATTTGTCCTGCTCCCATTTAGCTCCAAAAGTCCCCAAGGCGTTAACATACAAAATTTGAGTTCAGCACCATGCAAAACTACTAAATAAACATACACAGAAAATTTTGGACAAATATGGTAAAATAGTCCCAAAAGTTGAGTGTTTTTATTACTCCTAAAAGAGCTCCTGGGGCACACCCAAGAGTTATCGCGAAGTATAGACAAATAAAATTATATAGAAATCAGTTAGTTACAACTTTTCAGAAAGTTTTATAAAAATCCAAGCCATCAATTTTTTTAATAAGCACAAAAGTGAACATTTTAGCCATTCAAACCCGAAAGGCACCCCTAGGAGGGTAACCGGAGTTGTCCCGAAAAATCCGTTCTGTCCTTTTTTTTACTCATATCCTGTATAATGTTTGTGCAAAATTTTAAAAAATTACAAGGCATAGTTACTTAAAACAAAGGCGGACAGGAGAACGGACGAACGGACAAGGCTTGATTTACAGGTTCACCTTCCTTTTGTCGAGGGACCAAAAATAGGACAAATTAAATAAAAATATATATTTTTAAATTTAATTTATAGCATTAATCAATTCTTAATGCTGCAATATTTTAAGTTATAAATTTATTATATTTTTTACTAGAAATCTTGTCCCTTTCTTTTCCAATTTTACCAACTAGTCCTTTACTTTTCCATGTTAAAGCTTAACCATATTACTTTTCTTCTCGATTTTTCTATTGTAATAATGGCTAAACAAACAAACTGCTTGCTTATTAAATATTACAAATTTTTGCAGATGATCATTATAGAATGCTTGCTAAATCTCATTATATATATATATATATATATATATATATTAGTGTTGGGACGATTAATCGGAATCGGAGTCGGGAATTGGAAAAAATGCCAATTTTTCGATGCCAGAACGATTCTTTTAATTTTCTGTTTTTTGTATTTGCTTTTGTTTAAAGTAAAATCTTCCATTGCTGGTAATAATGATAAAATAGTAAATATTTATTGATTTTAAATTACCAGTAAAACTAAAATCGATAGATCATCTACCGAAAGTATATTTTGACGTGTAGGAAAATATCTGCATATTTCACAGGTATTTTTTACGAAAATCGGGGAAATTAACAATCGAATAGTCATGTAATTAGAGACTTATAAAGAATCGGAATCGGTAATTGTATCGGAATCGGGAAAAATATTGGAATTGCCCCATCACTAATATATATATATATATATATATATATATATATATATATATATATATATATATATATATATATTGAAAGAGAGAAAGAGAGAGACAGTGGTAGAGAGAGAGAGAGAGATAGGAAATGCGACTGTAGACCGTGTAATAATAGATAGAAGTATTGCTCTGTTTTGAAATGATATTGCGATAGATGAATGCAAAGTAAGGCACTAAAATTATGAGAAAAAAAAGGAAAATAAAACTAGATGCATGTAGACTAGGTAAAAAGAAAAGGAAATGATCTGATAAATTTTGAAGAAAGAAAATGGCGTCAAATTAATAACCAAACAGCCTCTATCTTTTAACGGCGACAGAATTGAAAGAACTTTTTGCAACAGCTCAAGTACAGATACGGGCCTGTGCTATCGACATCTACCATTGATTTTTACTGAACTAATGACGGTGAATAGAAAAGGAAACAAGATGATGCGTTTATTTATTTATTTGCATTTTTTTAAAAACTGTCTTCTATTTTTCACAATAAACGAATGGAGTATGTACCCAATAATAGCCCCCTATTTCAAAGTGGCACTGTGTCTTGTTGTGTGTGAAAATTGAATTTAAAAAAAATCGTCCTATATCACACAATACCACCACAAAATATCAGTTTCCAATTCTCTAAATCCTGTTTCCCATCCCTTAATGACAGTCTTATTAACCTCTATTATTGACAAGCTTACGGTCTTTGATAAGCGGTGACTCATTAGTATGAAAAACGCATCGAGTCTTGATTTGCCCCATATCAAACATAAAAGGTCCGTTTTTTTATTGTTGACTGACAATTACGATTTTTCAAATCACAAGAAATCCCTAGTAAGGATCGAACTCACAACCTTCTAAAAAACAGAACGGTTGTTTTTGTATTGCTATAAAACAATCCACTAGAATAAAATGGTGAAACCAATATTTGTATTTTCTTTAGTTAAAAGAAATAATCTAAGGTTTTTTCATGTCTGGAATTGGGTAACTTAAAATTAAGTCGAGTCAAAAAAACCCACTTTCTCATATCAGTTGAAGATAGTCTTTGACAGAGACCCCGCCTTTACAGTGAAATTCATACGAATAGTCATACGAGGTCTATCACCCAAGCCTAGCCTTTCTTTTCTATGAATAAATCAGTCAATAACTGCCTGATGCGCCCATGCCCAGAATGCTGACAAGGTTCTTCCGAAAAATACTCAAGATAGCAACGTGTTGCTGACTTATTTTCCCTTACTTCT